>NC_068991.1:41098193-41110425 GCF_001194135.2 Octopus bimaculoides | reverse complement strand
TGTGATCCTTTGTAACAATTAGCGTAAGAGTCCGGCAGTCCCTATCTGAAAGTTTTGGTTTTCTTCCAGAGTTTTGTTTCAACAAGGAGATTTTTCCCTCTTTCTCAAAGGCTATCATTACTTTTGAGACAGTACTTCTTGATACACCAAACATCTTGGTTGTTTTCATTATGCTAGCGCCTGCCATACAAGCACCAACAATTTGATCTCTTTGAAAGTCCAATAGATCTGTCATTTTAATGAATTTTAATTACCTTTTTTTGATGATATCAGAAAAGAAACAGCAATTTTAGTAAAACATATTAAGCAACACTAATAGTAAATCAAAAAACATAAAAATAAACAAATTTTTGACGGTTTTATAGATATTTCAAAATTGTGATGCAATGATGCAAGGTGTTTCCATTATTTTGTCCAACCTCTGTAAGTGAAATATCAAAGTAATATTTTTCCTTTTCTAAAATGTCCTATTTTTATTCACCTTAAATGGGTCAGAGAAAGGGAAATATACCTTGCCTACTAACACCTCACCATACTACAAACAAAGTAAAAGTAAAATGTACTTCAACAGAAGAGTATTTTTCAGAAATAGAAAAAAGTACACTTCAGAATCAGAAAGATGTGCTTTGATATTTAATATTCTGACTGGTGACTCATTTGATGCAAAATAATATAAAATCACTCTGACAGTACAAGCTTTTTTGCCCCCAAATATAAAGTTATTTTCCTTATATTTACTTCCATAAAATTACTTTTAAAGAAAATAAATCTAGAAATAAAGGAGAGTTTACATATAATCATAAGAATATGAAAGAGAGAAACTTCTATATGTGGCACAATGTTTTTGTTTATCTTCAGGTTAACCCCAACCATGAAGACTTATCCTCAAAGGTATTCGAGCCATAACCATCCTGACTTTTTTACATATTAGGAACTTTATAGTCCAACATATCTTTTATTTAAGATAGTTTTGTGGGAAGATTTACATGTTATTTCTAACAGACAAATCAGTAGCTTATTATTTACTCATAGCTAAAAATGCATATATTTACAGGAAGGATTCAAACAGCACTATAAACTAGTGTTTCTTTATTATTCAAACAGCACTATAAACTAGTGTTTCTTTATTATATCACATATAGACATTATTGAATTACAATATATCTTTTATATACGAAAAGCAATCTTGGTGTAATTGTATAATGGCAAGAGATATACTGTGAACTAAATACTTTACAGCATTTAGTTTCATACTCCCCTCCCCTTATGTGATGACTTCAAATCCTGTTCAGATAGAACTTTGCCTTTCATCTCTCTGAAGTACTATCAATGTACATGGTTATTTCAATACAACACTTCACATATTAATTGCCATATGCTAGTGTAGGAAAACATTATGCAGAAAGAACCAATGCCTTCAGATATGCTTCATTCATCACTGAAAAGTAAGTGTGTGCGTGCGTGCGTATGTGTGGTGTACAGGACCCATAGATGCCTGTAGGTCTTCTTAGGCTGAGAGGCTAAAATAACTGAGTAGATTTTGAGCAGTTAATGTTCAGTTTGAAATGTTGCAGATTAACTGTTGCAGAAAGAAATAGGGCAAGAAGGGATTTACAGTAGGAATAAGCAGTGGAGGAGCAGCAACTGCATTAATTAGATTTTGAGGGGATTAACCTAGGTTTAGAAAGTTTAAAAGGATAAAAGAAAGTTGAGCAAGTTTAATAACCAAGTGGAAAATAAAAGGTAGCTGGGCTGCTAGAATCCTTCCCTACCACACTAGTGGGATTAACAGTTCATATCAGTCACCATATCAATGTTCTGTGCTTACTAAGTGTCAACAGATACCATGGAAAACATTTTTATGATTGATGAAAAAGTGTTATTGCATCAAAGAAATCAGCTGTGTTGATATGGGAAACAGTGCAAGAGACACACCAGTTCTACAGGTATGAAGCGTTGTGCAACAGAAGCAAGTGTCTATGTATGGAAATGTGTGCAGGAAAGGTAGCAGCTATGCTGATAAGGGGATATGCATAAGAAAGGCAGCTGTACAGGTATAGAAATATGTACAGGAAAGATTAGTTGTGTAGGTATGGGACACTTGCTGGATGAAGGAATATTGTCCATGGAAAATGAAAGATATACATGGAAGGAGTAGTAAAGTTGAACCTCAAGTTGTTGAGTTTTGGATTGCAAACAAAGGTGGTACACCACAACTTAAAACCAATCCAAATCTGGCCATATTGAAAAATGGATGTTATTATGATGATTCTAATTTGCTTACAATCTGATTTTAAATTTTCCTTCAGAAAAGCCTCTAAGGGTATCATTTCAATCCGAAAGAGACGTTTTTAACTGTTTAATGAGCTAAAAGCTAGGATAAACAACAACAGGCCTTTCAAACAGAGAAGTTTATCTTTTAGAAACAATTGGCATAAATGAGAATCTGTGCTGAAAGATCCTGCTCAAATTGGATTCAGTCAACAGTCTATACCTATCATTATCCTAAATATTCCTACGACTACATATGTACTGATTAAATCACAATAAAAGAATGAGTAATTGTATAAGAAAACTTTGGAATACTTTTCAATCAATCAAACAAACAAACAACCACCACCACCTACTGTTTCATGTTACCATGGGTCAGACAATTTGTTGAGGCAGATTTTTATGTAACAAGATGCTCTTCCTGACACCAACCCTTACTTGCTTTCAAACATGTTTTCATGGCAGATCGGAAACAAAAGATACCACTTGTGTGACAGTGACACTCATTTACAACTATCATGTGATGTTAAGACAAGGTGACATAAACACGCACACACATCTGTCTACTAAATCCACTCACAAGGCTTCGGTCAGAGCAGGGCTATAGTAGAAGCCATTTGCCCTGCAATGGTACTGAATCCAAAACTACTTGGTTAGAAAGCAAACTTCTTAACCACATCGCTACCTTTCAAATATTGATAAATTAAAAAAAAAAAGAAACACTTACCATTGTTAACATATTCATAATTGTCACCATCTTTTACAAATGTTAATGCTTCAAAAACATGATCTGCAAATCAGAAGCCAAACAGCATTTTTTTTTTTCCAATGAAAATTATTTTTAAAAAAATAATAAAAATACAAGTACAAATTGTACTGTTTAAATCTTAATGAAAAATATAACTTAGAAACTATAATTATGAACATAAAATAGTTATATTATTGTCTCAAGTCTGCTTGGGGCAGAACAAATAAAGCAGACATCATAACTGAGAAATCATTTTAAGAAATATTTGATTTTTAACCCTTTAGCATTTAAGCTGGTAATATTCAGCCTAAATATTTCAGCTGTTTTATTTTCAAACCAACCAGATTCTACTTCTCACACCTACCCTACAATGTTACTTTAACAATAAATGATCACATCATCAAAATCTTGAAGCTACAAGATAATGGATAATTAATTCAAAACAATGTAACTGTATAAGTATTACATTTGACAGAGTAATCTGATTGCCAAAGGGTTAAAGGGCTAGAAAATTGTAGGACTGAGAGAGGGCTTGTTTTCAAAAATATTTTTATATCAACTCAGAGATGAAAAAGCACTTTGTGAGATCAGTTAGAAAGAGTGCACCCTGACAAGTCGAATGGGTGCCAACAAATTAGTAAAGAATACAGCAGTGCAAATGCTGTCACTGCTTGGTGTTCATGGCTAAGACACTTGACTCGCAACAGTTAAGTCCACCTAGTTCAGAACAGATACATTGCAGTTGTATATTTTACTGTTGTAAGTAATATTCCTATCTACTATAGGCACAGGGCCTGAAATTTAGTGGGAGGGGGCTAGTCAATTACATCGACCCCCAGTGTTTCACTGGTACTTAATTTATCAACCACATAAGGATAAAAGACAAAATTAACCTTGGTGGAATTTGAACTCAGAACATAAAGATGGTTGAAATGCTGCTAAGCATTTCGCTCAGTATGCTAACAATTTTGCCAGCTCACCGCCTTACTACTGTAAGTAATAATAGAACTGTGCAAGTGATGACTGGTTCTTGACTTTCAATACTGATTGATATTTCTCCCAGGGTGAAAGTTACTTGTAATAGGTCAGCATCCACCCAGAGGAAGAGCTATCTTCTTAATGCCATAAACATAGACACTCTAACCTCCTAGATCTTTGAGATTTGAAAAAAAGAATTTTATCCTAGCTAGGCATACATTTTACTTGTCTGTAAGACATTTTCTAATCAGACATTGCATATATCAGAGCATTTCTAGTAGAAAACACACTGGAGTAGTTTCTCACTGCCTTCTTCAGGTAAGCATGATTCATAAGATTTTTAAGAAAAAGACTGTAAGAAATAGGATCTTTATACTATTCTTAGAAGTATTAGTAACTTTATGGATTTGCTGGGACTCTATTTCAACACTGCTTACTTATAAATATGAGTGGCTGTATCCATTTTCTTTCTAGAGAACTTGAACCTAGCACTTAATGATCCACTACCCCACTTCATATAATAATATGCTATGCTTCATATGATACCTATTTATTGTTAGTTTAACTGAACCAGCAAAAGTGCAGTGGCAACGACTGGATATGAAGAGCTGAGCTTCTGGATAGTAGGCCAGTACCCTAATGATTTGGCTATTTACAAATTTCAGATTATGTCTACATAGTGAAAAATGACTACTGAAATGCAGTGTGTTGTATAGATAAAGGTAGTGAATCATAAAGTAAAGAACATTATAATGTGACAGCTAATGGGGTAAATAGATCACCATACCTAAACTAGACAAAGCAACAGCACCCAAATATGCTTGCCTCAGTCTGCTTCATTGACAACAGGTTTTACCCTACTATAACAGCTAATTAGAGATTGTAAAAAGAAAGATGTTCCAATCATTCACATAAAATTAAACAGAAAATAGATGAAAATTGACTTGCCTGTGTCTTTTTCTAATGCTTTAGCCAACTCAGCAACAGTCATATTTGGAGAAATCGGAACCACTTTGGCATCTTTATCAAGAGGTTTTGGTTTAAAACGAACTGGATCCAGCTATCAAGAGAATTTAGAATTTCATTCTGTTAGATTTTAACATTATTTTTTATTACTATTTATAGCATTAGCAATTACAAATATTATGTTATAAAATCATATTATTGAATTGGCACCCATTTATCTAAATGAGACAAGCAAAGAGTATTTTGTTTGAATAACTGAGATTATAAACAAAGGAAACCATGCTGAAAATAGTTGCATAAGAAAAGTATGTTCACAGAGGTTTTTTGTCATTCAACTGACCTGTACTAAGAACAAAAAAAGTTGAGTGATGAAGACACCACTTATTTTGCCATACTTTTAGCCCTTTAACATTTAAACTGGCCATATTCAGCCCAAATATTCTACATGTTTTGCTTTCAAACTGACCATATCTAGCCTCTCACTGATATTCTAAAAATAAACAATCACATCATTGAAACCTCAAAGCTATAAGATAATGCATGATTAATTCAAAACAATTTGAATATAAAAGCATTACATTTGACAGAGTAATCAGAATGTTTAAGGGTTAAATCCTTCAGTAGGTCAGCTACCTTTTAGGAGTTAAAATTATTCTAACATTATTGGAAGTCATGATCAAACTTAGTCTAGTGGAGTGCTTGATACATGATACTTTTGATAACTGAACAGAAGATGTGATTGGCACATTCTTTAGTAATTCAAATTCAACTTTAATCATTGTAAATAAAACACAAAACGAAAGCACCAGTATTGTTCTAGAGTTCAGGTTACAGTATCTTTTACTTGTTTCAGTCTCAGACTGTGGCCATGCTGAAGAACATTTAAGTCAAATGAATTGACCCCAGTACTTATTTATTATTAAAGCCGGGTACTAATTCTATCAGTCTCTTTTGCCAAACTAGGATAAAACTCTTTCTTTGAAATCTCAAGGATCTAGGAAGTAGGGGTGTCTATGTTAATGAATGGATGCTGACCTATTACAAGTAACTTTTACCCTAGGAGAAATATCAATCAGTATTGAAACTCTAGAATCACTCATCACTTGGACTTCAATGTATCTGTTCTGAACTAGGTGGACTTAAATATTGAGAATTTGGTGTCTTGGCAATGAACACCAAGCAGTGACAGGATGTGTGCTGCTGAATTCTTTACTGATTTACTAGCACCCATTCAATTCAGCAAGCTGCAATCTCTGTAACTGATCTCTCAAAGTGTGTTGCAGCAACATAAACACACCAACACTGGTTGTTAAGTGGTGGTGGGAGACAAACAGACATGAACACACACAGATATATATGTATACAAGCTTCTTTCAGTTTCTGTCTACCAAATCCACTCACAAGGCTTTGGTCGGCCCGAAGTTATAATAGAAAACACTTGCCCGAGGTGCTAGAACTATGTGGTTGTGAAGCAAACTACTTACCACACAGCTGTGCCCGTGCTTATACATCAGTTTTAAGATTGTTTACTACTGGTGCAAGTGCAAATAAGCTTCAACTGTGTATTTTTTAAATTCTATATGGCAACTCATTTAAATTACAAAATTTCATTACATGTGTCTGTGTATGTGTGTGGGTAATTGTAGACAGCGATTCTAAATGAAGCAAACTTTATGTTTACAATTAATGCTTTAATGTGTTTATATGTAAATGCAGATTCATAATTATTTTGAAAGGTGTACATTCGTTTTTTGTTAACTGAAATCACATTTTAAATTACATATTATTAGATCAAATACATAATACAAAATATGGTTACTGAAGAGGTAAAATTACCTCTAGTAATTAAAGTAATTAAAATTTAGTAATTGATGTTTGTTAAATGTTTTTCTTTTCTGGTTTATCCAACACACATGAGCATGACAATGTATGCTGTAGTGCCATGAGATGAAGTAGAGACTATCAGTTATAGCAAGGCCCTTATTTCTTCTGATGTAGAGTTCTACTTAAAACATCTCCAAATAAATATTCATTTATCCTATGCTCTGGCACAAGAAATAGAATCAATGTGTTGACCTTTTAATAGCAAAAGGCCTATAATCATAAGTTATCAACACAATAAAACTACAAATCTGTTTCCAGGTCTGATTAATAACTGATAGATAGACTGAGGGAATGTGGAATACAACATTCTGCCTAGAAACATACCAAACTGCCTGCAGTGGGTTAGAAGCTACTCTGTCATTATTTCACTCAAAGAGAATTAAGTATTTTGAAAAACATTTAATGGATACAAAGTAATAAAAAACAATAGACAAGGACAATCTTTTAAAACAAATTCATGAAGAATGACTCTTACTTTTTTCTTTCTTTTAGCAAAGTAAACTGGAGATGACATGTAAAGCTGTCGCTTTAAAACATTTCTTGAATTCAATAACACATCAGTTGATTTTATGGCCTTAAACATGACATGCCTTTCAATTTGAAGTAGCAAACTTAAGATTCTTCCATGAGCCATTTCACCCTAGATGTTAAAAGAATATAGAAAAACAAGGTAGATATAGTCTAGTTCCAATTTCATATTCTAGTGGTATGCGCTGGATACTGAAACAGCATGTGAAATACCTTAAGGATATAGTAAGACAAAGGCTTCATATTTAAATGGCATTCCGTAATTCATAAATAATGAAGAAAATATCAAATAAACAGAACATGTGTCAATGCCTATTGATAGCAAATGTTGTGAAGGTTTTAGATATATATATATAGTTTGATGAAACAAGCAAGAGAAACACAAAATGTACGAGCAAATATACTTTGTGTTTAAAGTTAAATATCAGACTGAAGAAATGAGTGTTTTGCATTGAGCTTATCAAACTCATAGATTCATATATAAATATATTTATATGCATCTGTGTATACACACAAATATATATATATATATATATATATATATAGAATACTGAACAACTAATCAAGAGGAAGGCAATTTTTATCCTGTCATCATCACTCAGATGTGTCTGTTAGTGAGACACTTAGTTTCAATGGTCCATTCATTCCACCTGGCTTCAGGTAGATAATTTTTTTTTTTTTATCTTTTAGTCAGGAGAGAAGACAGTGGGAGAAAACTGGTGGGAGGGAGGAAGAAATATACCCTAAAACTGGAAACCTGACCCAAATTCTTGCAGCAGAGTAGATTCCATTAAAGGCACCCAAGTAACCAGGAGGTGGTTTTAAACTGGTAACAGGTTTAGTTTACCATCCAAGTAAGCCATGGTGGGATTTGAAAAAATCCTGGAACAAATACTACAAGGCACCTGGTCCAATGTTCTTACAGTTCTTGCCAATCCACTAGCTTGGATTGGTAGTTTTTATCAATTCTGAATGAATAAAAGACAAAGCTGATCTCAGCAGGGTTTAAACTCAGTGTGAAGAGAGTCAGAACAAATACCATGAAGCATTCTGTCTGATTCTCTAACAACTCTGCCAGTTCACTACCTCAAGTAGTTGTTGCTGATTGGCATAAATTCATTCTTATTAACAGTAACACTGTAGTATAAGTGATTTTGTTGACTTGCATTACTGAGTTCAAATTAACTTGTAATATGTTGGTGTACATTCCAGATAATGATGTGTCTTTCCTTTCATCTGCTTAATGTCACAGAAACTGGAGATAAGGACAAACCCAATAACACCATAGCGAACTGTGAAAGGAACTACAATAGCTCTACACACAGGCATACACATATGTATGTATGTAGGTAGGTAGGTAAGGTAGGTAAGGTAGGTAAGGTAGGTAGGTAGGTAGGTAGATAGGTAGGGATGCATGCATGCATGCTATCTTTCCTTTTTAAATATTTTAATTCTTTCTATAAGGAACTGGTTTCTAACAAAAAATAATTCTCGATCACTTGAATTTTGTATAATAAAAGTAATTGCTTCAAATTTTGGTACAAGGCCAAATATTTTAGTGGGAAGATGTTAGTCAGTTAAAAAGACCCCATTACTTGAGTGGTATTTTATTTTATTGACCCTAGAGGAATGAAAAGCACAGTTGACCCTGATGGATTTTGAACTCAGAAGGTACACTTGGAAGAAATGCCAATAAACATTTTAAATGTTAAATGCTAGAAAAATCTTGTATATTTTTACTGTTCCACTAAAAGATTGGTATTTGCAAAGTTTGCATTAGCCAATGACTTTCTTTGATTAAAAACCATAATGTTTCAAGACTGCCAATTGGACATCTACTATGTAAATTTATATTCTGTGTAGAGGAGCTATAGGTTTGAAAGTAGTTGTCCATAAATATTCTCTTTCCCACTGATTTTGAAAGAAATGTTCACACCTGCAACACAGCTGACATATATAGCTGTATATAATTTTTTTCTGTCCCATACAACTACATTAGACCTGTTATGCTTGCAACTGGCAGATGTTTATCCCAGGGCAGTCTTTCCAATAGGTGACAATGTATATAAAGCAACAATACATTCAAAGGAAGTACCTTCAAGACATTTTGCGGGCAGCTACTGATCATATGTAATATCGTCTACATAAATGTGACATAACATTTTCACTTGCTTCTCGGTGGTTTAAAGGCTTCACTGTTTCTTATGTTCACTAGCTATTTTGTAGCTAGTTCCTGCTCTTAAATTGTAAAAGCATAATCTTTGACACGTGATGGGACAAAATGGTCACTAACCTAAAAGAGACTACAGTGTGCTATGTTAACACCTTCATTAAGTTTATGGGAGACATACATGCAAAATTTTTGTTTATGTAGTATTTTTCTTCCAAATCTTTGTTGAAGTATGCAAGTCCAATTCTGGAGGGTTAGAGGGAAAGTAATCAGGAAGTGAGTACTTCTTGAGGAGTTCACTGCAGAACTGTATGATGTTGTTCACTTATGAACAACACCATACAGTTGGTTGATATATTTTTTTTGCTGTCAATGTTTAGTAGACACTACAAGAGCAATGCTATATGACACTAAAAGGCTGATAGACTAATCTTAAACCTCTTCCCTCCTCTTTTCCACTGTTCATAGAAGCCTGCAGTTAGTGTCAAGATCTTATAGGTTTTAATTTCTATTAAACAGATATTCTCTAAAGATCACCAGTCAAGTTCCCCAAATGTTAATATCAGTACTGATACTGCAAATGCAATGTGAAATATTGTGTAGTAAGAAGAGATTCTGACTTACATACTTTTTAAAGTTTGGTATAATAGTCTTTGGCTTTACTCTATCTTTGTTCACAGCATTGTCATATGCTATATGTTCATTGATATGTAGATATTTGTTACACTAGTTATGTTGAATAAGGATGATGGAGAGACCATTCTGTTATATCCACATATAACAAAAATCATGTACCAAATGCTACACTTTCTCTTCAAAACCTAAAGCAGTTTACCTCTGAAAGTTTCTGACTCTTTACAAAGTACAAATGTACTGGTTGCATATATGGTATAGTGCCACTGTAGCATCTTAGAAATGTTCCTTTCTCCCAACAAACTATTTCACGAGTTACACATTTTTACTCACACACATTGACATGTTGCATTCTTCTTCTGACTTCTACTTTTACTACAATAGTTCATGCTGCTCTGAAACTAGCAATTTGTACAATACTCCTGCCCACCCAATGCTGCAGCTTCCCTCTTCTTGTCAAACTTGCTACATCATACTCTGCAAATTTTGCAAAAAATATTGCCCAATTCTTACTTTCCAGAACTGCAATCCCCCTCCAAGACTTCCTCATTACTCAAGTTTTCTCCACAGACTGACCTACAGAATAACAAGCTTTACTAGCCTGAGGGAGTCTGCAAAGTGGGGACATTGGATTATGTAGTCCTACATTGTGAAGGTGCATGGCTCAGGTAATGAGTTTGATTCCCAGACCAGACTGTGTTTTGTGTTCTTGAGCAAGACACTTTATTTCACATTGCTCCAGTTCAGTCATCTGTAGAAATGATTTGCAACGTCACTGTTCCAAGCCATATCGGCCTTTGCTTTTCCCTTGGATAACATCAGTGGCGTGGAGAGGGGAGGCTGGTATGCATGGGCGACTGCTGGTCTTCCAAAAACAACCTTGCCTTGACTTGTGCCTCAGAGGGGAACTTTCTAGGTGCAATCCATAGTCATTCATGATCGAAGGGGGCCTTTAGTCCTCCATTAGATTTGTTTATTTTAATGATTTAGTAAAAACAATATCTGTAACCTCTTTCAGATTGGTGGAAGAAAGTTATCCTTTGATGGGAGAGCAAATGCTTGCAACAAACTGGCCTGTAATAAAAGTATCCAAAGAAAAGTAATGGTATTAAACCAGATGATAGATTAAATCTACCACCCAAAAACAGAAACAGTATCTCCGACGAACTTCTACACAGTTTCTATCTCTCACATTCCACCTAGTAAGGCTTTAGACGACCTGAACCTATAGTAGAAGACATTTGCCGAAAGTGCTGCGCAGAAAAATCGAATCAAGAGCGATGTCGTTGTGAGGCGAACTTCTTAACAACAAAACCATTCCTGTCCATACAATATGTCTGGCTAAAAGATGAAATAGTCACAACTGAAATGCCTTTGATCATAGATTTGCGTAGTTAGGATTGACATTGCAATAAACAATAAGAAACGAATGCATTCTTAATAAAGAATACAACAAAAGGATTCATAAAAAGTAATTATTTTCAAAATTTAATTAGCTGGACTTGTATTTGCATACATGTAGTTTGGCAATCTAAAAGAAGAAAAAATCGTAGGGTCATAATGAACACACGAATGAAGTCAAAAATAAAATAAAGAAAAACAAAACGGGACGACCGAAGTTTCTGATTCATAAAGTAAACCCGATACAGAATCAAGGAAATCTATAAATTTTTAAAAAAAATTATTATTACACCCGTTTCACGAAATGGATGTAATAATAAAAATTTCGGTAAATTTTCAGATTAACACCCGCACGATTTTCACTAGGGTGTTAGGGTTAGGGTTAGAGTTAAGGTTACGGTTACGGTTAGGGACGGAATTCCCTAACCCTAACCGTAACCCTGACCCTAACGCCCTAGTGAAAATCGTACGGGTGTTAATTTGAAGATTTACCTTCCGAAAGTTCATCGACCAAAGATTACACCAGTCTCATGAGACGGGTTTATAATAGCAAAAAATTACTGCAAAAATATCCCACAGATTGATATATACTAATCTGAATAAAAGAGACAGGATGATCACAGCGGGAATGTATTTGATCATGTCGTTCGATT
>NC_068991.1:41091381-41098183 GCF_001194135.2 Octopus bimaculoides | reverse complement strand
AGATTGACAATAAGCTTTTTATTTATTGTTTTTTAATAGGATGTATAACTACTTGCTGCATTAGAAGCTTTATTTTCGTTCGTTGACTAAGAATGAATTCAATTTGTCAACATAGAGCAAAGAGTAACCTTAACTTTGAAAAGCTCATTCTACGAATCTCAACCGAAGCCGGGCTTTCAAGGTGACCGTAGGAAAATATTAGACAATAAAATGAAATATCGTTGAACAGCTTAGAACTGTTCGTATTTCCTATTTATCCTAAATCCAATGCATAAAAATGTTGTTTTTTTTTTGGGGGGGGGGTCAAGAAAAAACTGAAAAACGAAACTTTACCTAATGTTTATCTTTGATTCTCAACAAGTAACTTAAACACTTGAAGGTATTTGGCTCTCTGGTCGCAAAAACAGAATGCTATTACCGTGAAAAAACAAACAAAAATCAAACTGTGCGTTTTCTAAAAGAAATTATATAGTATGTCACTTTAATGGTAATAAATCCAGGCCCGGTTGCCATCTACAGGATAAGAAAAACGTGACATTAACTGGAAGTAGACATCTTGTATATTTAGTTTCGGTGTTGACTCTAAAAAGTCCCCTCTGTATAATTGATTATTGCAAACCATTTGTGTGTATGGTGTAAAAGATGAGTGTAGGACAAAAACCCGCTCCGTAAAAAAATAGGTTCATGGAATTCCGTGATTAAATATAACCTACGTTAAAATATGCTTCAAATCTCAATGAATATATTTCAGTTTATTAAAGAGCACTGGATTAATTA
The DNA here is from genome assembly GCF_001194135.2 of Octopus bimaculoides. Lineage (NCBI taxonomy): Eukaryota > Metazoa > Mollusca > Cephalopoda > Octopoda > Octopodidae > Octopus > Octopus bimaculoides. Next base: position 41,097,406 of record NC_068991.1, on the reverse strand, counting down.
TCCTTACCAATTCAAGGAGTGAAACTTTCTATTTTTTCCTGTCCACGAAGATATACACGAGTTATTTACATTCCTTCTGCAGTACACACATATACACGCACATTCTCTCTCACTCTCTCTCAGGCAAATCACCTCCAAGATCATATTACCCAATGTTTCTTTCTTTTCTAGGATGCTAGGGTGTATTATGAAAGAGATTTGGCTGCTATTTCAAGCAAGTCAATCGACCAGATAGAAGCTTCTTTGTTGGCTTGTTCCCTTTCATGAAATATTAGCAAATTTTACTGAGCTGCTCCTCACAAAAACTAGTTATTCCTAACTGCTTAAAGAAAGGTGGCTTGTGCTATTTAAGAATTATACAACATAATACCAGGAGTAGGATACAAACAACTAACCTTCTGACAACTTGTTTAGAATCCTATCAATTCAACCATCTATAGTCTCTTAATAGTTTATAACATCATCATCATCATAGCTTAACGTCCACATTTTATGCTGGCATGGGTGGGACGGTTTGACAAAAGCCGGCAAGGCGGAAACCTGCACCAGACTTCTACAACAGTTTGGCAGGATTGTTACAGCTGGATGCCCTTCCTAAACCCCAACCACTCAGCAGAGTGGACTTAGTGCTTTTTACGTGGCACCAGCACAGGCAAGGTCAGTTTCGGCAAAGTTTTTACAGCTGGATGCCATTCCAAACGCCAACTACTTTATAGTGTGGACTGGGTGCTTTTGAGTGGCACCTGCATTGATAGGGTTACCAAGTACTTGCAAGACAAAAAATTTCTTTTGAGAGGGGAGGGGGAATTGGAGGAGGTGATCTTGTGTAGAATGATGAAAGATTATTATGAGACAGAGAGATAGAAACTGGTGTCTTGCTGTAGAGGAGGTACAAGGTTACCCAATTGGGGAGAGAGAGAGAGAGAGAGATCAGGAATGAAGACAGAAACATGTGCACTCCCGCAAAGGAAATACATGGTTACCCAACCTAAGAGAAGTGAAGAGAGAGTGGGAGACAGCAGGATAGAGATGGTGGCAAAGTGCTGGGCATACTCAAAAGGGACTAGGATCAAAATATTAATGGGATGATTGAGTAAAGGAAGAGAGAGATATAGATGGTGGCAAGTGCCAGGGCATACTCTTGAGGTTTGAACGTCATAACGTAAGTGGCAGGGTATAGCGAGGAAGCGTGATTAAAGAGTGCAGATGTGGGGCAAAAACTTCGGATCTTTTTTAAAACGGGGGCCACATTTTTCATTAACGAAACACTTTGAAACTTGGAACACTGGTAGAATGTGTCATATAAAACATCTTTTTCTCTTAGTCTTCTTTAAAAAAAAAGAAATCCATAAGTTATTTCATGTTAAAGTTGTCGTATTTCTGTAATTTCAACCAATCACTGACGTCCATTCAGCCGATATACATTAAGTGCCGACTACATAAACAAACGATTCTGAAACAATTAACCCTAACCCTAACCCTACGGTTAGGGTTAAAGCAAATTTAAAATGAAAAAAGCAAATAAAACGAAGGTATGGAGATTAAATACGCTTTACACCGCTTAATCAGCCAAAGGAGTAAATATAAACAACTGAATACTTGTCAGTGATTGGTTGAAATTATCGAAATAAGACAATTTTTTACATGAAATAAATTTGAATACAAAAATATTTTTCTGTTCTATAACACAAAATAGATAAGTATACGAAGTTTGAAAGTCTTTCCGTACCAAAAACACTACGTAAAACATTAATGAAAAATGTGGCCCCCGTTTTAAAATAGATCCAAAACGTCGGTATATATAGAGTTGGGGTGCTGGTGCTACTACCAGATAGCAATGATACAGAGGAACAGGGCCTTCGGAACAAGATTTGGGATGAGAGGTAGGCATAGTGTATGAAGGAGGAAATGTGAGGAAGTGAAGAGATGTAGTGTGGTTTGTTGTGGTAGAGTGTGTGAGAAGTTTTCTTGTTAAGTGTGGGTGGGATACAGCGCTTCTAGAACTCAGTTTTTCCCTCATAACTTTTAGGAAAATGGGGTTTTTTTCAATGAAATTTTATATAAATACCTTTTAAATGGCATACATTACGATTATAAAGTAATTTGTGGGGGAAATCTTTTCCAAGGGGTGGGGAAAGGACTTCGGAAAATTCACAAGACTCGAGTTTTTCCCTCTTAACTATGTGTGTGTGTGTGTGTATGGGTATATATGTGTGTGTATATATATGTGTGCATATATATGTATATATGTATATATATATGTATATAATATATGTATATATATAATATATGTATCTATCTATCTCTATATATAGATAGAGAGAGAAAGTAATAATGAATGATTGAGAATAACGACAAAGGGTTAAAAAAGCGTAAAAATAATTGAAAATGAAATAAAACTGAAGGCAAAACACTAAAAATTATTGAAAGTGGGTAGAAACAAACACTACGAAGTGTAGTTGTACTATGCTAGGGTATCTGTAGAAAGTTGAATGTGGTTTCGGAATATAACGAGGTAAAAAAGAAAAGATCCTCAAAATTAGAAAGAATTATTATTGATGTTTTTGGGGAGACCTTGGGAGTTGAAGAAGATAAGCTAGTGGAAAACTAGCTGGCTTGGGATCAATGGATAACTTCCAAAAATCTCTGGCCTGGCAATGCTACTGGGGAGCTTTGCCTGTTTGAGATAAACTATACATGCACAGAAGTGCCATCAGCCAAGCATGTCCAAGATGCATGCAGGATGATGAAACTGTCATGCATGCACTTATCCAGTGTCTGAGCATTGCTGACCTGTGGGTTTATGTCATGTGTGGGACAGATCTGACTCGATTGAATCCATTGTGAAGATCACTCAGCTGTCTTCTTTTAACTAAGAGGGGCAGGCTGTCTTTATGTCTGGTGGCCATGGCAAAAGAGATTGAATGGAGTACAAGGTTGAAGGGGCTAAAAAACATTTTTCTCTTTGGCCAATCCCTGATCAGGAAAATAAGAGTGGAGAGAGAAGTGTTGCCTGCTAAACATTTGCTGAAAGGTGTATTGTCCTGTACTATCCCCAATCTTCTGCATGAACCCTGTAGTTAATAAAGAAAAAGTGCTGATTATCATCACCATCATCATTGAGTGCTGCGAGAAGCTGATTTCAGTGGAGGAAGTGGAAGATGTACTGGGCTGCTACATGGGGTGCAAATCACTTAGATTGGATGGTCTGCCCTATAAACTATATGCCCACTTATTGGACTTGTTTGCACCTGTTTTAACAGCAGTCTACTGCTCCTGGCAACAGACGGGAAGCATATCCAGTCGTGTGAGCCGGGGAGTAGTGATGCTGTTGAGAAAGGATCCAAACAAGGAGGATATGATTGAAAACTTCAGGCCCATAAGTCTACTCAACATTGAGCTAAAGATTTTAGCTAAGGTACTTACCAAGAGGCAGGCGCTTGTTGTCAGTAGTATAGTCGAGAATGCACAAACCTGTGCAATCCCCGATAGATCTATCCATGACAATCTCCACCTCATGCAATACATTGTAGAATGGCTTGAGAATGGATCAGGCTTTGGAGGGGCACTGGTCAATTTGAACCAGTCCAAAACTTTTGACAGCATGGACCATCACCATCTGGTGTCTGTCCTAAAAGCTATCAGTTTTGGTCCCATCCTCAGAGGCTGGATGACCACAATATATAGTGGCATCTGCTCAGTTGTTAAACTGAATGGCCACCTCTCAGAACCTTTCAATATTGAATGCTTGGTATGCCAAGGATGCCCCCTCTCCCTGCTTTTGTATATTTTAGCTTTAGAACCCTTGCTGCAAAGGATGGAGAATTTGAAGAGTATCCTGCTTGAACTAGGTCACAGGAGAGTTGTGTGTGCAAATGCAGACGATGTCACTGTTATGGTGTCAGACTCTTCAGACAAAGAAAAGATCAACACAATGTCAGGAATGCACAGGAACACTCATAAATCAGGACAAGTCAGTAGGTTTGCAACTAGGTTCTTGAAGAGACAAGTTGTCTAACAGCGATTTCTGTTGCTGGATGGAGAGGGTCTGGTGAAAGTGTTTGGAGTCTGGTTCAAACCAAATCTCCAAGTAGACAGGAACTGGGAAAAGGTCATGACTAGGGTGGCCAAGCACACCCAGAAATGGGCAGAAAGGAAACTGTTTTTGAAAGGCTGGATAGAAGTAGCGAATACATATATCACCTCAGTAGTGTAAAACTGCCTAGTTGTTGTACCTTGTCCTAAGAAATCTCTGACCAGACTAGAGCGCTTGCTTTTCCAATTCTTATGGAAGGGTCAGGTCCCACTAATCAGAAAATCCATCTGCTGTCAACACCCATACCGTGGTGGTTTTGGGATGACATCCTTAATGATGCAGCACCATGCTTTGAGGCTGATGCACTGACAGAAATATCTATATCACTGCAATGATGAGGACAACGACAACAAAAATAAGGGTGAACCGGTGTGGGTGTCTTTTGTGTGACATATCTTTCTGCAGCTCATCTCATTGACAGAGCTACAGTCATGGATCAAACGTAGACTAAGGGTGGGCATTTGGCATCTAGAATGTTGCTAGGTGCTCACTGCATTGTACCAGCTAACCAAAACTGTTAGTGGGAAAACAACTCAAGATTTCTATAGGGTGTTAGTTGAGTGTATGAGTGATGATGGCCTAGGATTGAATCTAGGCATTAGTGAGAACAGTCTGAGTAGTCTCTTCTAGAGGACCTTTGGGTTGTAGATCATGGACAATTTCCAAAAGTCTTTGGCTTAGCAGTGTTACAGGGGGGCATTGCCTGGTTGAGACAAGCTCTTCAGGCATGGAAGTGCCAATAGCTGAACCTGCCCGAGATGCTTGCAGGGGGACAAAACTGTCCTCCATGCAATAATTCAGTGTCCATGCATTAGAGGGTTGTGGGATTGTGTAGAGCAGCTGTTGTCACGTGTAAGACAAATTTAGCTGTCTGCCAAGTGTATAGTGAAGGTAGACGCACCAACCACCTTCCCTTAGCAGAAAAGGGAAGCAGATCTTTCTCTGTTCAGTAGCTGTGCCAAAAAAGGCTGTGTGGTGGACCCGTCTGAAAGGTTTGAAGACAGGCACATTACTATCTGGTGAAGCCCTCATCAATTTCTTCAAATATCATTTGAAGAGGAAGGTGAAGATAGAGAAAGAGGTGCTGCCTTCTAGTGTGTTTATCAAGAGATGGTTGACAGTGGCAAGACTGGTGAGACTGAATGAATTTATTCTGAATATGCTTTTTTAAGCAGGAGGAAAGAAACTGGAAGAGGGCACTTCCTCTTGCCTTGGAGATGGCAGAGTAATCCAGGATTTTTGTGTGGGGGTTTATCCCGGATTACTCTAAGTGGACTGCCCCGCTATTGGGGATTCTATTTATTATTTATTTCTCTACTTTGTGTTACATTCTTCAATGTGGTAGTATCCCCTCTTGATTGACGTTAACCCCACATATTTTTGTAATTTTTTTGTGCTGAAACTCGTCTTTCGATATTGTCCTCCATATCTTGGGCCCCTGTGGCCAATAAAAGTAATCATTATTATTATTTTCAAAGTCGACTTTGCCTCTCATCCTTTCGGGGTTGATAAAATAAGTACCAGTTGAACACTGGAGTCTATGCAATCGACTCGTCTCCTTCCCGAAAATTGCTGCCCTTGTGGCAAAATTTGAAACCACCACCACCACCATCATCATCATTATTATAGATTTTATAGAATTTTGTTCTGGAAATAGTTTCCTAATTAAAAAAACAAGGATCTTTTCCAAAAGATCCAAAAACAATTGTGTAAATTTTAATTTCACAATTTTCGAGCAAATTGGAATGCTAAACCATAAATTGCAAGTAAAAAATCGTATGTTTCCGACTACAGATTTAAAAATTGAAAATACTCTTAATCATTAAAAATTTTTCAAAATTTAATTACTTAAACAAAAATATCGTAGAAAAATATTAAAAATAAGAGAAAAAATTGAAGCTGGTGATTTTCCGCTCAATCGACGAGATT
>NC_068991.1:41085749-41088333 GCF_001194135.2 Octopus bimaculoides | reverse complement strand
TTCTGATTTTCGTTTCCGGGTTAAGTTGTAAACATTAACCTTATTTTTTTTTTCAATTTTTGTGACGGGGTGGGGGATACGGACTCGGATAATTCACACGGTCTACTAACCTGACTTCGACACCCAGCAACCCTCCCCGCCAAATGCAATAGGTGTAAAATAATGTGTACTAAACGAATATGAAACAAAAAAAAATGACGAATGTGGGGAGGAGGGCCGGGAAAATTCACACGATCCAATTTTTTTCCCTCAAAAATGAATATTCTTCCCAACCACACAGTTCCAGGTTCAGTACCACTACATGGCACCTTGGGTAAGTGTCTTCAACTATAGCCTGGGGACGACCAATGTGTCCTGGAGGCTGAAGGCGGCATTTCAGAGGAAAAATTATCTATGCTATAAATAAAGATGTAAACAAAAATTTGCACACAAAATTTCTTTGATTCTGTCTTCTGCATAATAGTATTAACAGAAACAATTGCAGTGTAGATGTTTGTAAGCTATTCAAGAAGACATACATGAAAAAAGAAAAACTTAGTTTCACAGCAACATTTAAATCTCAATATTTTCGTCACTTTGAAACCGCAACTTGTTCACTGACAAAACAGATGCAGCACGAATTTTTGTCAGAGTTTTTCGTGGCTTCAAAGAAGGAAAATATGTAGACACAAATGAAATTTAAATGTTGCAGTGAAACTAACAGTCTTTGTTCTGGAATTGATTACAAACATCTTACACGCTGCAAATTCTTTTAAATATTCACCCTTACCCTGCCACTAATTACAAAACTTTGCACTGTTTTACATTTTTTTTCATTTGATTCTCTATACTGACAGTTCATGTTATTAAAATAAATTATCTTTAACATTCCTTTGAATTGTTGTGAGAAAAAAAATTTACTAACAGAGAATGATGTTATAGAAATAATCTATACTCTGTGCGTTGTCCATTACTTGGGTATAAACAGCAAGTCCATTTCTTGGGTATAAACAACAAGTCCGTGAGTATAAACAACATGTCGTCATATATTGCACAATAATTTCATATAACAGAATTAAATGCGTGAATTAACAACAAAAATAAACCTCGGTGAAGCTTAAGCTTAAATTTATAAAACAGTTGAAGGCTTTCTTAAATGTGAAGTTGAAATATGCACTAGCATTGTGTTGCAAAAACTGTGAGGTAGCTTCTGCCTGAGCGAAAGCCATGCTGGGTTTCAGGAAGTAAGTCATTATCTCCAAGGAACGCAATTAGTTTCTTCATGACAATGCGCTCCATGACTTTGCCGACATGAAAAATTAGCGAGAGAGGTTTATAATTCTTAGTGTCTGCTCTGTTATCTCCCTTATGGATAGGGTATATAATGCCTTCCTTTAACTTTTTGGGGAAGTCTCCCTGTTGTGAGGAAGCTCTGAAAGAGAATCTGAAGTGGTCTAGCTAGAGCTCCTTTGCATTTCTTTAGGAGGATTGCTGGGAATCTGTCAGGGCCTGTTGCTGAGTTTGAGCTCATCTCATCAAATGGCTGATATCATATCAGTTTCCTCTATGCTGGTGCTCAATAATTGCCATTATGCTGTGTAGATCTGTGGAGCCAATGAACTCAGGCATAGCTACTTGCAAGTGTCCCAGTGGAGTTGTGAAAGCACTCTTGTATTGCACATTCAGTATTTCACTGATCCTCTGGAGGTCTGCAGTCCGTGAGCCATTTCAAGTAGTGGCCCTATTTTGTACCGTACTGAAGCAGCTTCTTTTGTATATCTATAGAAGGCTTTAGGGTTTGTCTTAATATTTTTGACAGCCCTGGCCTCCTTTTCTGCCTTCTTCTTTTCATGGGCTTAAAAGAAATGAAGCTAGTAGCATGAAGAAGTGCTACTCCCTAAATGTGGAAGGAATCTGTGGAAGTGGTAGACTCAAGAAGACATTGGATGAGTGGTGAAGCATAATCTTCGAACATTGGGCTTCACAGAGGAAATAACAAGAGACTGAAACCTTTGGAGATATGCTGTGATTGAGAAGACCTGGCAACAAAAGTGAAATTGCAACCATGCATGTCTGGCCCAGTTAAGAGTACCCCTGATGCGTCATGCGATATGATGTGCTTGAGGAGACCTGCTGCGTCAAGTAAAACCAACATCATAGCTGTGGCCAATGCCCCCTGACTGGCTCCCATGCTGGTGATACGTAAGAAGTACCATCCAAATGTGGCCAATGCCAGTACCCACTGACTGGCTCTCGTGATGGTGGCATGTAGAAAGCACTATCTGAACGTGGCTGATGCCACTACTCCCTGACTGGCAACCATGCAGGTGGCATGTAAAAAGCACTATCTGAATGTGATCGATGCCAGGCCCGCCTGACTGGGTCCTGTGCCAGTAGAATGTAAAAAGCACCTGCTACACTCACAGAGTGGTTGGCGTTAGGAAGGGCATGCAACTGTAGAAATATTTCCAGATCAGATTGGAGCTTGGTGCAGCCACTGGCTCTCCAGACCTCAGTCAAACCGTCTATGATATGCCAGCCTGGAAAATGGACATTAAATGATGATGATGATGATGACATATATATATATATATATATATATATA
>NC_068991.1:41080959-41085559 GCF_001194135.2 Octopus bimaculoides | reverse complement strand
GGACTGGCTCCTGTGCAGGTGGCACGTAAAAAACACCATTTTGAGTGTGACCATTGCCAGTACCACCTGACTGGCCCTTGTGCCGGTGGCACGTAAAAGCACCCACTACACTCTTGGAGTGGTTGGTGTTAGGAAGGGCATCCTGCTGTAGAAACTCTGCCAGATCAGATTGGAGCCTGGTGCAGCCATCCGGTTCACCAGTCCTCAGTCAAATCGTCCAACCCATGCTAGCATGGAAAGCGGACGTTAAACGATGATGATGATGATATATATATATATATACATATATATATATATATACACACACACACACACACATACATACATACATATATGTATATATATTTATATATATATACTATATATATGCATGTATATATGCACTTTGAGAGAGTCTTCTTCACCACGCCAACTTGCAATACGTGAAGCATATACATGAAATATATGTGGTTGATAATGCTTATTACACTAGTGCTGCAGTGTTTGGGCATACCCACTCAGTTAGCATGCTACTGGCAATATGATTCATCTCTGATCCGGTTTGAGTATGTGATGTTGATAAGCCACAAAAATGGCGAAATATCAATGTCCATCACTCCTGGATAGGATTAGAGGTAAGTTATCTCACCTGATTTTTCAGGTGTTTTAACACCCACCACTTTGAGAGAGCATTCTCCACCATACCAAGTCACAGATTACTGGCAAATACATGAAGCTTATACATTGAGTATAAGTCATTGATAATGTTTATTACACAAGCCCTGCTTCTATTTCATATCTGAAGTTAGAATCTTCTAAAGACAGTCTTCATTTTCAGCATTCCAGAAGTCAGTGCTTTGCTCTCAGGAATTTTGTATATATTCTCCAGAGATTGATTCTGCAGCAAAATTATCTGTTAATGCAAATATGCAGTAGAAGCTGCTTATTACAATCATGGTTAATATTGTGAGAAAGTTATTAGCAAAATTAGTGAGTTGAGTCCTAAAAGCAGTGTCAACTGGATATTGTTATCTAAAAGGCTGTCCAGAGTGATCACAATAAGTTGCTTTCATTGTATTTTAGTATACTTAATTTTAAAAAAATGTCTGTACTAACTTTGACAATTTTGGAGTATAACATGCTGCTTTCAACTTTGCAAACTTTAGTTTTCAGTTCAGTTTTCCAAATTTTTACTTCTTTCAGTTTTACTCATGAATGATATCTATGATAATAGGTTAGCAATAAGAATTTCAAAATAAAGACTATTGTTATAGCAATAGTAATTTTAAATTTAATCTCACTATCCAATTCATGGTATCCATTGGTTTCTAAACCCTATCTTCTTTGATGTTAGAATAACATGCACCAAGTGAACTCTAAGTGTCAGTTTGAGAAGACCTTTAGTGGTCTAGCTAGAGCCCCTTAGCATTTCTTGAAGACATAATCTCTCCAGCCCTGGTGTCAAACAAAAAGAATGCACACTGTATACTGTAAAGTAGTTGGTGTTAGGAAGGGCATCCATTCATAGAAGTTATGTCAGAAGTGAAACTCACATGAGCGATGTCCTCTCGTCCATGTAAGAGCAGTAACAATCTGTCCAATTCGTGCCTGTATAGAAAGTGAATGTATAATGATAATAGAAATGTTCATGTAATGAACTTTTAAAAAATGCTCGACCACCACTAGGCTCATCATATGTATTTACACCAAATTAAAGTCCTTTTTTTTAGTCTATGAGTCAACAAATTCATGAAATTAATAAAGAATTGTTGATAGAAACTAATGGTCCTAGACAAACTAAGATCAAGTTGTTGGGGGAAACATCAGCAAAAGTAAATGCCAAGGAATTACTAATGGAAAGTTGTCAGTGAAAATGGCAGTTTGTAGTCCAAGAATACCCTGGCTTTATATATTATGTCATCAAAGTAACACTGGTAAACAAATTAGCACACATCATTGTGGGGGGTGGGGGAGCATTTTCTGTAAAGTCAACAACTTTATCTTTACATCATCACAACTAATGGAGTTAAACAAATTCTGTTGAGAGTTCAAGAAATTTGAAACTGCAGTAACAGTACCTGCACTGTACTGCAGAAAACTTGGAATATATATCCCTGAGTTTCAATCTGCAACAAGACTAACAAATATTTTAGCCATATAAATAATGATAATCATCACTATGGTCATATTACACTTACTTTCCATGCTAGTATTGGTTGGACAAGTCATTATTGTTTGAGTCAGTTCTTATTTGGAGTTACTATCCCCTAGATAGCTTAGAGAACCACTTTTATTTGTACCTTTCCAGCTCAACTATATTACTGAGTGTACTGGGTGTATTTTATTGCAGCAATAGCATTAGAGAAGTTATCCTTAAAATGAAAGTGTCCTCTTGACTTGGGAGAGTACTTTGTGCTCAATGAGACTGAGTCCTTAGTCCTGTGTCTCAAGGCAACATAACCAATTGGGTCAATAGCAGAAAATCGTTTAACGTCCGTCTTCCATGCTAGCATGGGTCGGACGATTTGACTGAGGAGTGGTGAAACCGGATGGCAACACCAGGCTCCAATCTAATTTGGCAGAGTTTCTACAGCTGGATGCCCTTCCTAACGCCAACCACTCAGAGAGTGTAGTGGGTGCTTTTACGTGTCACCCGCACGAAAATGGCCACGCTCGAAATGGTGTCTTTTATGTGCCACCTGCACAAGAGCCAGTCCAGGGGCACCGGCAACGATCTCGATACTTTAATTTTTTATGAGCCATTTTTTACTCCCTTTAAATTTAACTTCATTATTTTCATACTAATTTGTATATTATGTCAAGCTCTTATAATTGTAAATGTTTCTCATTTCAGATATTAGTCTTTCCTCAGTTTCATTTCAGTGCCTTGATGAATTTAAAGCTAAACCACATCTCATTCATGAAGACCAAAAGGTTCCAGAATATATCAGTGAGATCCATGCAATTAGTTCTAGCAGCACTGAGGAACAAGAGATAATTATTAACTCTAAGAAACAGAGGTTTAATGGTATTTCTAACAATCAATTGAGGCACTTTAAAAAGAATGTCTTCAAAAAGGTAAAATAATTCCTTGATTTAGAATGTGTTCCATTAATTGTTAACAAATTATCACATCACTATATATATTGGGTCATCCCATAAATAATGCGGTTTTTTTATGCTTTTATTTTTCAGAATTAAGATAAAGTTCTTTTTTAATCTAAAATATATTCTCCTTCATTTTTTACAATGCTCTTCCCTCTATCTGGTAGACTTGCAAGGCCCCTCTTCCAAAATTTACTTGTCCATAATGAAAAATACTCCTCCAGTACTGTTCTAACCTTGTCTACAGAATTCATATTTTTACTGTCCAAATGATTTTGAAGACTGAGGAATAAATGATAATCAGATGGAGCAATGTCCTGTGAACACGGTGGGTAGTGCATCGTTTCCCATTCAAACTGTTCCAGCCTTTGGAATGTCATCCTTGTTGCATGTGGCTCAGCATTATCCTGATGGAAGAACACCTTTTGTCTTGAAACCAAAGATGGTCTTCTAGCGCTGACTTATATGCTTATTGTTCAATCGCCATATACTGCATTAATATTCCTTGTACTTTCTGTAGCATTGTTGTCTTTATTCAACTCATAAAGCAATATATGCCTAATATTCTCCTTTGTCACTTCCATTATAGCTTTGAAGAAATAACTGTTAAAATCGAACTGCACTCCTCAAACGTTGTGCTGAGAATAAGATTAAATTACTACCTGCTTTTATAACAAGTTGATGCAGGTAGATTATCCCGTCCCCCTCTGACTTTTAGTTCATGCAGTCAAAAAAACCGCATTATTTATAGGATGATCCAACACTTTAAGATAAGTGACAGTATATTGCCAAAACAAAAAAAAGGAAGCACAATAAAAATTATCTATGCAACTTGTTTATAGAACCTTGCTCAGGATTTGAAAGTTGTGTAAATTAATGCATATGCGCACACAATATACATATGACCCACACACACATACTGGAAAATGATATTGAATATGAACACCTTGGCATATTCATCCAACTCATGCAAGCATGAAAGAAATGAATAACAACTCACATGCACATGTGTATGATATATGCACAATTCCCTATAAGCTAGCTCAACTCTTTAATGCCCATTAAAAGTACTGTAAGTTGTCACTCTATCATGAATGACAGTTGATAAGCACTGGTTGCTCTGTTCCTAGATGAAATTACAGAAAGCATTGCTCTTGTTTGGTGCTGGGACTTTGGTAGATTGTTTTGAAAATGATTAGAATTATTTCAGCTAAATGTCTTTTATATTATCTAAATATTTTTGCAATTAGTTACTTGCAATATTTAGGAAAAACGTGTGATTTATAAACTCACTAGCATATCCAGGTTTTCAAAGATGCCAACAGTTCTATTAATGATAGAAAATAGTGCAACAAAACAATGGGAGAAGCCATTGATAAATATAAGCAATTGAGTAAATATATGTACATATACATAATTGAAGCATTTGAACAAATACAGTTGTAATGTCTTGGTTGAAAATATCGAAAGCATTATATATATATATATATATATATATATATATATATATATATAT
>NC_068991.1:41058423-41080833 GCF_001194135.2 Octopus bimaculoides | reverse complement strand
GTGATTATCGGATGAAGATTAAACTTCTGTTCATCCTCTAACTCCTTATGTACTTTGTACTTCTATATGTAAACCAGGTTGGCAAAATAACATAGTCTGCCATAGACACCTGTGCTTTGGTTCTTTCTTTCTTTTTCTCCTTTTTTTGTCACTTTTGCTATGAATTAAATTAATGAATTCAACGGGATACACTGTCTGCAAGTAGTTGGGTTCAGCATATTATCCTCCATTTTCTAATTGTTATATATATATATATATATATATATATATATATAAATGAAACATCCACTTTTGCATGCTCACATTTATATGTGTGTGAAATTGATAAAATAAATATTATTTATAAGTTTAGTTTCATTTTGATTAAAATATTAATGACTTCAGAAGAAAACATCTCATTAAAGCTTACCTGCATTTATCATCTCTTACTGATTCATTGCAGGTCAGCTCTGGGTATACCTATGATGAAAAACATTCCAGTTGTGACTATCCTATGTTTTCCCCATAAGTAGGAAACCCAAGGCCATGTTATTCAATATGTCCATTTTTTAAATCTTAAGATTGTAACGCGTGTGTGAATTTAGCTGTTATTTTTAGCAGGTTAAGTGACCATGTAGAGGCTCTCCTCATTGATTTGTTTGGTGTGAAAAGAATTGGTGTATTTATTTCATTGAAAAAATAATTGTAGTAAATTAGAATTAAATTATTTTGAATTAGAAATGTAAAAACTTCTTACAAATTACTATTTATATAAAGAATTTTATATATTTTATATTCAAAATGTTTTCTAGTCTTCTAAAAAGCGAAGACCCCGTGGAAATTACCCACTCCTCGAGTCTCCTGTTGTGCTACATGCACATTCAAATTATGTCCAATATCAGTATTCAAAACAAAGACAAGCACAAAAATCTTCACAGAAACTGATGCAAAAGCACAGAGAAAATGAAAGGTATTCTTATTTCCTTTTTTTATATTTAGTTTGCTTTTATTTTAACATAACCATGATATTTACTATTAAGAAAAATAATATTTAAATGAGAACCAAAAGAAAAAAGAAAGGAGAGAAGAAATAGAAAAAAAGAATTAAGCCATGAAATTCTCAGATCCTTTTGATTTCCTGTAATTCAGACTGCTTTGTGGTCCCAACAGACAAAATGGGAAAGGTGTTGCCCCGGACAATGGTGAGAGAGATGTGCTGGAACAGTCACTTTGACTCATGGGGGCTCACACTTGCAAATAGCCATCTCTGCCCTGATAGTGGTGAGTAGGGATATGGTCAAGTGGCTGAGAACACTGGAGGTCTCCATTGCCTCTGGCTTGACCATAAACAGTTGAGAGTAGTCATTTTAATCTATCTCTGTATATATTCTATAGTACAATATAGATTTAATGTTAGTACACCAGTTATTTTTTAATTGAACTTGCTACCAATAATGTTATATAAACAAACCAGTGTTTCTAATTTACTTAAGGCCCTAAGTCATAGTGGATTTATAAGCAGTGTCTCTAGTCAGTTAGAGACGTATTTAGTTGCTGATGAAATCCCAACAAAGGAGTGAAACTAGACTGGCTAACACCTCTTTCTGTCTAGGAAAATACTGTATATAAAACAAATGGCTGAAATCTATAGATATATTCAGTTGTACAATGTAACATTGAAGCAAAAACACTCATAATGTACCAATAATTTATTACCTTGTAATGTTGAAAATTTAAGAAATAAATTCTATTTCGTAATATTGCTTTATTTTTCTTCTCTCTCTCTTTCTAGAGTTCGTCACCGTACTTTAAATGAATTAATGAATAAATTGTATAAACAAATACCTGGATATTCAGAATATTCTAAAGGAACTAAGGTTTTGAATATGAATTTTTTTGTCTTTTTTTCTTGTATATTCACAAATTTAAAAATAATACTCATGACTGTAGTTAAGAAGTTCACTCCCCAATCATGTAGTTTCTGGTTCACTTCCCCTGTGTGGAACTTTGGGCAAGTTTCTTCTACTCTACCACCTGACTGACCAAAGTGTTGTGAATAAATTTGGTA
This sequence comes from Octopus bimaculoides, assembly GCF_001194135.2. Taxonomy (NCBI): domain Eukaryota; kingdom Metazoa; phylum Mollusca; class Cephalopoda; order Octopoda; family Octopodidae; genus Octopus; species Octopus bimaculoides. The sequence goes on along the minus strand of NC_068991.1, from coordinate 41,078,786 downwards.
GATGGAAACTGAAAGAAGCATGTTGTACATGTGTATGTGTATCTCCTTGACTTGATATTGTGTAGTAGTTGTTTCTAGTCTTATGGGAAAGCATGCCTAGCCATGGGGTAGTACTACTTTACTTGGAAATATGTGTGGGTTGGAGACAAGATGGGCATCCAATTGTAGAAAATCCACTTCAATAGATTCTCTCTGACCAATCCAATGGGAAAAGTGGACGATAAAATGGTAATGATGGTGATAACTCATAATTTCTTTCTAGAGCAGCTTTATAGAAGTCATCATCGTTTAACGTCCACCTTCCATGCTAGCATGGGTGGGATGGTTTCACAAAAGCCAGCCAGGCAGAAGCCTGCACCAGACTTCTGTGATTGTTTTGACAGGATTTTTACAGCTGGATGCCCTTCCTAACACTAACCACTCAGCAGAGTGGACTTGGTGCTTTTTATGTGACACAAGCACAGGTGAGTCAGTTTTGGTAAGGTTTTTACAGCTGGATGCCCTTCTGAACACCAATCAATTTACGGTGTAGACTGGGTGCTTTTAAGTAGCACCTGCACTGACAGCTATAACCCTCTCAGTAACTTTCATGACTTGGTCTACCTCTGTAGTTGTGTCTATCTAAGGCATCACCTTTACCCTTATAGCAGCTAACTATAATACTACTACACCAGTCATTGGGGATAGTGCCTCCCTGAATAACCTGATTAACTATATGGGTGACTAAGCTGTATCCTACATCACTGGAAATTTTAATAATCTCGGCAGTGATTCCTGAGGGCCCAGGGGCTTTCCCTGTCTTCACGTCCTTAATTGCCTTATCTATTATGCTGCTATCAATTGGCTAGTCCCTTAATTGGTTCAATATTTGGTAGACTCTCTCTGAGGGATATATTGTTTACTCTTTTTTTTAACATCTTTTATTCCCTTGAATGGATGTGGTGGCTTTTTTACTGAAGTAATTCTTTTTACAGCTGGATGCCTTTCCTGCCACTCAATCAGGAAGCACAAATGATATCAGATTTTTGGCATTGTTTAAACCAGTGTTTTGCAACTTTTTTTGCTATACATCGTAGTCATGGCCATTGCTGTTGTCATTAATGGCACATAAAAAGCACTCATTACCCTCTTGGAGTAGTTGGCATTAAGAAGGACATCCAGCTGTAGAAGCCACACCAAATCAGATTGGAACCTGGTGCAGCTCCCTGGCTTACCAGTTCCAGTCAAACCGTCTAACCCATGCCAGCATGGAAAGTGGACATTTGATGATCCAAAACACTTGGATACTTACAGTGTTCCCCGACTTTTATACCCTTATGTAATACATGTAGTGACTGTAATTGAATTTAAAGTTAATGTATTGTTCACCATTCCTTTAGGGGAATGGGTGCTACTAGTAGGAACCATTAGTGAGCAGATTTAGGAACACAGTAGCTGTTGTATGATCTCATAGTAATTGTCCTTTTAAAATATTTGACATTTTATAACCAAACTGAACAAACATTTCCCATTTATGATATTGAATTGATTTTAGGTAGTGACCATGCAACGTGCCATTTGTTATATTGTATACTTGGAGAAGATGATCAACCAAGTTTGCAAAGAGCTCAGAGTAACAGTGGACTTATCCAAAATGTTCCTAACTGTCAGACTCAGCAGAGAAGGTATTTATTTTTTTGTATGTAACTCTGACTGTATGGCTCCTTACATGTCTCTTGCTTTTCTTATATCTACACAGAAATTAGATGCATTATTGTTTCTTGTATGTAATATCTTGCAAATGATGTTCTAATCAACATAATTGTACAATTGCAGATATAAGAAGAGCCTTGTGGGGTTATGATACATATGAACAGTGGAAGAATGAATGTTCATCAACTTGTGATTTGGTAATATTTTAAATTTCTTGAAACAATGTTTTCTTACATTAGCATGGCATCACATATTTCTAGAAGAAGGTCATTGTTGCTTAAAAATGTAGCACTTATTTTATTGATTCTGAGGATGAATTGCAAAGTCAGCCTCCAGAAATTGATCAGTTACTTAGTCTAGAAATTTGTGCTGTTTCTACCACTCCAATAAGTTTGTGTCACCTGATTGACACCCGTGCTGGTGGTACACAATAAGTACAATTCATGTGTGGATCAATGCCAGTGTCACTTGACTGGCTCCCCATGCTGGTGGCACGTAAAAAGCACCAGCTGAACATGGTCAATGCCAGCCCCTCGCCCCAATTGGCTTCTGTGCCGATGACACGTAAAAAGCACCATCCGAACGTAGCCAATGCCAGTGCCACCCTACTAGCTCCTGTGCTGTGGCAGGTAAAAAGCACCCACTACACTCTTGGAGTGGTTGGTGTTAGGAAGGTCATCCAGCTGTAGAAACCTTGCCAAATCAGATTAGAGCCTGGTGCAGCCTCCTGGCTTGCCCAGTTCCTAGTCAAACCATCCAACCCATGTCAGCATGGAAAACAGACGTTAAACAATGATGATGATGATGAATCACAATTTTAAAAGTTCTTAGTTTTTAGAACTTTGAATATTTCAGAGAATGCATTAAAAAAATGTTTTATTTAAATAGGCACAGGTGTGGATGTGTCATAAGAAGTTTGCTTCCCAACCACTTGGTACCAGGTTCAGTCCAATTGCATGGCACCTTGAGCAAGTGCTTTCTGCTGTAGCCTTGGGCCAACCAAAACCTTGTGAGTGAATTTGAAAGGCAGTAACTGAAAGAAGCCTGTCATATATTTATATATATATGTGTAGAACTAGAAGTAGTTGATAGCTTCCGCTACCTAAGTGACCAAGTTAGTAGTGGGGGTGGATGCTCTGAGAGTGTTACCACTAGAATAAGAATAGCCTGGGCAAAGTTTAGAAAACTTCTACCCCTACTGGTGACAAAGGACCTCTCGCTCAGAGTGAAAGCTAGATTGTACGATGCATGTGTGCGAACTGCCATGCTTCACAGCAGTGAAACATGGGCCGTGACTGCGGAGGACATGCGTAATGTCAGTGTGTACACACGACAAGGTGTAAGCGCCCTGAGAGAAATGTTGGACATAAGAAGCATTGTATGCAGTTTGCAAGGGAGACGTTTGCACTGGTATGGTCATGTACTATGGATGGATGAGGAGAGCTGTGTGAAGAAGTGCCACTCCCAGACAGTTGAAGGAATCCGGGGTAGGGGTAGACCCAGGAATACATAGGATGAGGTAGTGAAGCATGACCTTCGAACGTTGGACCTCACAGAGGCAATGCTGAAAGACCGAGACCTCTGGAGATATGCTGTGACTGCAAAGACCCGGCAAATAAAGAGAGTTCACGGCTGTATCCTACACCAGTTTCACATAACCAGTCCCAGCCCATTCAAAAGTACCTTGGATTGTAGGGCAACCTGCTGTGCTTGAGGAGACCTATTGAGTCAAGTACATCAACATCAAAATGAAAATGAAATGGAAATTGTAGTTGTGATACCCGTGCTGGTGGCAGGTAAAAAGCACCATCAGAATGAACATGGCTGATGCGAGTGCCGCCTTGACTGGCTTCCGTGCTGGTGGCATGTAAAAAGCACCAACCGATTGTGGCCACTGCCAGCCTCCTCTGGCCCCTGTGCCAGTGGCACGTAAAAAGCATCCACTACACTCACAGAATGGTTGGTGTTACGAAGGGCAACCATCTATAGAAACACTGCCAGATCAGACTGGAGCCTGGTGCAGCCTCCTGGCTTCCCAGACCCAAGTCGAACCATCCAACCCATGCTAGCATAGAAAACGGACGCTAAACGATGATGATGTGTGTGTGTTTGTCTCCTTCCACTGCTTGACAACTGCTGTTGGTTTATTTATGTCTCTGTAACAGTGGTTCAGCAAAGACACTAATAGAATAAGTACCAGGCTTTAAAAATTAAAAAGTATTGGTGTCAATTCATTTGGCTAAAAATTCTTCAAGGCAGTGCCCCCGCATGGTCGCAATTTAATAACTGAAACAAATAAAAGATAAAAGAACAATGAAGTAGAATTATAAATGAAATAAAATGTATCAAGTAATTGTTGAATGAGAGTATGAAAAATATATCTAGCTTTTGTTTAACAGAGCTACTTCACTATTCCAAGCCAGTAAGGAACATTTTTTTTTCTCCTGCAGTTATTTCAAATCTTGTGTTGAGATGATAAGAATTTCATAGTAGTATATTTGTAGATATCCTGAATAACATTGAGAAGTGAATTCAAAATGATGTGTACATATTTGCATCTTGCAGTCATAAGAAAGAAGTTATGAGGGGTTGTTGAATGAAGAGTGGCTATGTAGTTTAGAAGTTCAGTTTTCAATCATATGACTGACACCATTGTATGGAATCTTAGGGCTGTTTCTTATGCTATACCCATGGGTCAACCAAATCTTCTGGGGTAAGATTTGGTTGATGAAGCCTGTTGGATATATAGACATATATGTGGAGATGGCAAAATCAGTAGAATGTCAGACTAAACACCTTGGTGCTATTTGGTTATGTCCCACCAAGTTAAATAAAATAAACACCAGTCAAAGTACTGAAGTTGATAAACAGTACACAGCACAGCCACAGTGCAGTGATTGAAACAAGTAAAAATAGTAGAGAAGATTAGTAAGAACAATGTTATAAAAAAGATTAAGGAAGATTATCGGTGTTTCAAAGTTGGTTGCTAACATACTGATTGCATCAGGTTGGAGTGGTGCTACACTAGTAAGTGGCTTAGTTTATAAAATTGCACAATTAAACTTGAAGAGTAATTAACTCTTCACCTGTCATAACTGGGAATTACTGACGGGTATTTTTTTCTCATTGCTGGATGGATGTTTCTAAAATTATATATTGTATATTTTGATGCAATAATTATTATATATCTTGTAATCAGATTATGGGAAAATGGGTTTTAAACTGAAAATATTCATTGTAGTGCAACTCAGCACCATATACAATAAGCTTGTTATTATATAATTTAGAAGGCAGTGTGCTGGCAGAATCTTCAGCAATTCAGACAAAATGTTTAGCAGCATTTCTTCTGGCTTTATGTTCTGAGTTCAAATTCTGTTGAGGTTGACTTTGCCTTTCATTCTTTTGGGGGCTATAAAATAAGTTCCAGCCTTGTGTCTTTAGTCAAAAGATATATATAGTTCAGTTTCAAAATGCAAGAGGCTAAATATGTAATAAACAATATTTTGTTTTGTTTTAACTTAAACTAAAATAACATTTTTAAAACAAAATTATTATATCAGTGATAATACATGATGGTTATATCAGTGGTAATACATAATAGAAGGAAAACCTGGATTGAAGTTTAAAAATCCACTGTTAGTTCAAATTTAACAAAAATTAAAAGTTTATTGAAGGAACTAGCAAATGCACCTGTCCTTTGGATATTTTAAGTTGCTTTAGTGGTATTTTTTTCACTAAATGATTGAACTACTGAGAAGGTTTATGAGTAGCATGGCAATCTATGTTTCCGATTAACCTAGGAACAGAAAATCAAATTGAAATCTGGTTATTGTGGAGGTTGTTGCACTTAAATGATTATAGAACATATAAGTTTGCAAGCAATGCAAAGTAGAGCTACTGAAGTGTTTTGGGAGTTGATTATGGATCTGGACTACAAAATATAGTTGTTTTTTAAGCATATTTTGTTCACTCTTATTTTCATATATAACTTAAACACGTACATCTTTTTGAACATTGTCATTTTATAAGATTTTGCTGGCAAATTTTTTAATTAATATTTATTTACATGAAAGAAAATTACCAGAGACATAACGTGTTAGGTGGAGATAAAGAATACACACACCATCCATTTTCAGTGTAACCCTAATCCTAATCCTGACCCTAAACACCAGGTGTGCATATTCTTTACCTTCACCCACATTTTGTGCTAAAAATAACAGCTAAGATTTTTTAAACATTTATTTACAGAAAATTACTGGAGACATAACACATGTGTTATCGTTGCAGGTAGGCAGTCAAAATAAACAAATAAATGGACAAAATCCTTTCACTTTTATAAAAGGTATGGAAGACCCTACATACAAAAAAAAACTATGTCCATTTACACAGGAGCTCTATGCAAAGTGTTATAGTGCATGACTATCCTTGGGGCATAAGTAATGTATGTGTAAAGTTTCGTGAAAATCAGTTGAGAATTGTGGAAATGTATACGTTAGTCATTATATACACACACACACTATCATTTATATATATATACTAGATGATAAATCAGTTATTTTTGACAGAACACATATGGTAAACTAATAGATAATGGGAGAATATCAGTGTCTTTTAAAGTTGTGTTTTTGTTACTGTTGCCTTAGTTTTCAATATTTTTAACGGTGAGCTGGCAGAATCATTAGCACGCCGGGCGAAATGCTTAGCGGTATTTTGTCTGCCATTACATTGAGTTCAAATTCCACTAAGATCGACTTTGCCTTTCATCCTTTTGGGGTCTATTAAATAAGTACCAGTTATGCACTGGGGTTGATGGAATCAACTGAAAAACCCTTTGTCTATCCTTGTTTGTCCCCTCTATGTTTAGCCCCTTGTGGATATAAAGAAATAAATATTTTTAACTAATATTTTAATAGGATATTTTCTATATTGTTTCAAGGTTTCAGATATAGAAAGTACTTCAAACAACACCATGAAACCTTGTTCGACAGTAATAGACACAGAAAGGAACCAATTTTCTCCAGATTTCAACTTCACCTGTGAAACTGATAATGACAATACATTAAATATTTTCTTTCCCAATGATGGATTGGTTGTAGGTACCTATACTTTTAGTATTGTGACTCCAACTTGTGAAACAGGTGAGTGCTAATGACTGTTTCTTTGTCTTTTGAAACTCTTTACACTATTTACTATTCATCCAATTAACAATCTATAGTCTCATTTTTATATGGGCACATAAGAAATCTGTTATTGAGGTGGAGGTGGGTGGGATTATTGTCATTAGATAAAAGTTATTTAGTGTGTTTTAGATTTTTTACTTATAAATATTTAGCATTCTGACTTTTGCATTCAATTCATCATCATCATCATTTAATGTCCATTTTCCATGTTGGCATGGGTTAGATATTTTGATAGGAGCTGCAAGTCAGTAGACTGTGTCAAACTGTATTATCTGCTTTGGCATGGTTTCTATGGCTAGATGCCCTTCCTGAAGTGTGTGAATATAAGTGAAGTGATACAGAGAATTGGACAGGGTGTTGGGCAGGGGGATAAGGGGAAGTTTCATAAGAGTGTCAGGAGAGATGGGACAGAGGTGACTAGCAAGTGAGGATATTGCCCAAAAATGACCTCAAAATTGTGTGACCTGACCTCTTTTCTGAGGTGATTTTAGTAAGAAAAAATAGTTGTTGTGCCAAAAACATAGCTTATTTGGTAGCCTTTGTATTGGGTCATCCCATAAATAATGCAGTTTTTTTATACTTTTACTTTTTCAAAATTAAGATAAAGTTCTTTTTGAATCTAAAATATACTCTCTTTCATTTTCTACAATACTCTTCCATTTATCTGGTAGACTTGCAAGGCTCCTTCTTACAAAATTCACTTGTTCATGACAAAAAATACTCCTCCACTGCTGTTCTGACCTTGCCTATAGGATTCATATTTTTTCCGTCCAAATGATTTTGAAGACTGCAGAATAAATGATAATCAGATGGGGCATCGTTTCCCATTAGAACTACTCCAGCCTTTGGAATGTCATCCTCACTGTATGTGGCCGAGCATTATGCTGATGGAAGAACACCTTTTGTTTTGAAACCAAAGATGGTCGTTTTTCTTCTAGTGCTGACTTGAATGACCGAATCCAAGCTTCTTTGCTAGTTCCTCAACAGTTACGACAGGATTTTGTTACAGAGTTTGCAGGACGTCCTTGTCAAGCTCTACAAATCTTCCAGGATGAGGCTTGTCTTCTAGGCTGTAGTTTCCTACTTGGAATTTCTGGAACCACAGTTGAGACTGGCTTATTCTTATTGTCTGATCCCCATATATTGCATTAATATTCCTCACACTCTCTGTTGCATTGTTGCCTTTATTGAACTCATAAAGCAAAATATGCCGAATATGCTCCTTTGTCACTTCCATTATAGCTTTGAAAAAATAACTGTTAAAATCGAACTGCACTCTTCAAAACTTGAATTAAGAAAAAGGACAAGGTAAAATTACTACCTGCTTTTATAGCAACTTGATGCAGGTAGTTTATCCTGTCCCCCTCTGACTTTTAGTTCATGCAATTGAAAAAACAGCCATTACTTATGGGATGACCAATATATATAGATAGATGATAAGTAGCTTTCTTTATTATAGTGCAGATGTGACTATTTCAGAGAAACATTATTTTCATTATTCACAGAGTTCAAATTGAAAGTGAGAAACTGTTTTCTCTTTCTAATAAAACCTGGTCATTGTAGAGCAGTGTCTTTCAAATAACTAAAGCTGGTTGTTGAGGTAATGTAGAAAATGTGTAAATGAAAATAAAATATATTTGGTAGCTGAAAGATTACTGAATCTTTTGATACCCCATGTGTCAAAATCAGCAACTCAGTTTCAAAATTCATAAGGAACATGCGTGCACACACACACTCACTCTCTTTTATATATATAGATAATCCGTACTCTCTTTTCTTACCTTCTCTTTTACTATTTATGTTGATGCGATTCAGAATATTGCTCACAGCATTACATTAATGATAGAATACAAATTCACCATTCTTCAGCCAGGATACTAACACTTTCTGTTCAGCTACTATTGCTACACAATAGTTTGAGTATGCTATGATTAACTTTAATATAATTCTAATATTTTGTATAGAGGGGCGTAATAATAAATAAAAATATGTCTGTAACTATGTAATAGTCTCTCAATATATTTTCCTCTTTCTATAGAAGTTACAAATCCAGAATTAAATTTAGAACAAAAAGTTGTACTTCATGATCCTACGGTAAGATATGTTATAATTGTCTTAATATTACTTGGAAATGTTATAATAGTCGTAATATTACTAACAGTACAAGTATATAAAATTACACTATGTTCATGCATAAACAACTCACGATTATGAAAGGTATAAAAAGATTGTTATATGACAACTTCTGAACCACCCTGTCTATTTCAGTTTTTGTTTAAGTATCATGATAACATTGCTGAAAATTTCAAGCATCAAGCAGTACAGTATGGAAATAGAGTAAACAGATGAACTTTATAATGTATCCCTCGTTGACATTGTGAACAGGCTTGAACATTGGGCAGTAAGCTCTGGCGGTCCTGGACAGGACATTGTAGGACTTGTTATGAGCATCAGAGGATGGAGTCTTCATTTAAGATTCATGTTATAGTGAATTAAAGTCAGGTTGTCTGTGGCTGTTGCCAACAGCATTACATTTCTAATGCAAACTTCATATAAATTACCTGTTTTTATCAACAACAGGAAAACATTTCTAAAATACACTTTAAAAAGACTAGTTTGATATGCTATTTATTCAGTTTCCTATAAAATTTTTAGTTTGCTGAATCTGCTCCTGGCGAGGTTATTACAGTTACTCAAACTCCATGTTTGATATCTGAATATAAACTGAAGCACCCAGCTCTTCTTACTGGTGACCCAATGTTGCCTCAGGTAATTGCTTGTCTTCAATGATTTGAATGATTTTCTTAGCTTGCTTTTTTTACCTTTTGTTTATTAAAATATTTTTTTGCAAACTTCCATCATCATCATCATTTAACATCCACTTTCCATACTGGCATGGATTAGTCAGTTTGACTGGAACTGGTAAGCCAGAGAGCTGCACCACGTTCCAGTCTGATTTAGCATGGTTTCTACTGCTAGATGCCCTTCCTAACGCTAACCACTCCAAAAGTGTAATGGGTGCTTTTTACATGCCATTTACATGACATATCGTTATATTTGTTGATGACTTCATTTGCTACTTTATAAAAATTATTTTGTAATTACATCTGTGCTAAAATATTAAATTTGTCCAATCAGTATTGGCATGGGCTTCATCCTTCACAAGTAACTAAAACCAATAACAATAATAAATGCTGTTAATTGATGAGATTTACCAGTAATTTAGGAAATTTTTACTGCGAAGCCCTATATTAATATGTGCACTGTCAAGTGAGTGAAGAAGGAACATTGGCATTTGGATCAGTTGTATGAACAGTAGTTTATCACAAATTTAAATAAAAACCATTTCCACTGGGAATAGTGTTGGTAAAAATGAATAGATACAAGGTGATATTAAGATTTGTATTCTGATAAAAATAAATAAGTCATTCTGCACCTTGTATATAAATTTCTTTTTCTGCACAGATGAGGGTTTCAGCTTCTATAATCTTAAAATTAAGTGATGTTCACATTTCTGAATGATTTTTATGTATTTTCTAAATGCAGATCTTGGAAAATTTTAAAGGAGTTCAAGAAGAGCAAAAGTTTGAAGCATCTGAAGAACCTGCAGAGGTGCTCAAATTTGTCTCTCCTAACACTGTGTCTCCTGTCAGTTTTATGAAAGTTACCAATCAACCAACCATGCTTTCAAACCCTAGTGATCTCAGTTCATTCAAAGAGACAGTATTAATAAATCAAGCAAACTGTGATTACCCTGATAGATATTCACCAGATGATTGTGGGCAACCATTGAAATATAGTTTACAAAGGCAGTTAAGGAGTGCCATTGTTAAAAAAGGTTAGATTTTATTCAAAGATTTATCATCTTTATTATTATTTTGCCTTTCATTCTCATGGAGTTCCTCGTATACCAAGACTGGTTCAGTTGACTGTTTCTCTCCAAATTTTTATTGACCCTGAAGTAATAAAGTAAATACTAGTCAAGTACAGGTCGATTAAATTAACTACTACTCTCCCTCAAAATGTGTGGCTTAGTGTCAGAGTTAGAAATTATCTTTCTTTAAATATTGGTTTCTGATGTGTGCCATAACCAAAGCGATAGTTCAGACTAAACCAATTGTTTTGTGGTACTTTATATTCTAGAATCTGCTTCATATTTCATACCTATTGGATTGATAAAACAAGTAAGAGAAAAATGGGGTTAATGTATTAACTGTACTTCTTCCTTACTAGTATTTAAGAAATTATCATCATCATAATAGTTGTATCCCATAATCCTAGCAATAGTGTTTCTTAACCCTTTCGTTACTATATTTCTGACCACCCCTCATGAGTTTCAATTAAATTCTAAAATAATCATGAATTAAGACTAGTTTCATTAAACTACTGTAACTTTTTTACTTATCAACATATTAATGTGATATTTGGAACATAATTAAAGAAAGGGTTCTTAATCAATTCTATTGCCTAACTTTTGTCTCAAAGTGACTAATTACAAGTAAATCCAGGTAAACTGAGCAAAAGGTAAAAATATTAAAATTTTGTTTAAACATCACCATAGAAAATAAATCATCAGCTAATATTCAATTGGGTGTGCAACAAAATTTTGATATAGAAGAATTGTGCACATCATTAGATTATCAGTTGAATTTAATGCACAACAGGTGTACCGTAAATGTGAAATAAACTGAAATACTGGAATCCACTTAAATCCACCGCAAGTTTGACCAAACTAAAAAATCGGTTAAAAAATAATATACGGCCCTGGTTATGGTATGGAAGTGATAAATTCCAGACCACATCATACCCTAGGCCATGCTGACTAACATTATTTTCCCTGTATAAAAACTAAATCCACAGCAGTATCCAGTATTTGCTTCACAAATTTTCCAAACTTTGATCCCCCATTTCATGGGCTTTCCTGGCATATACTGTTTGTTTACATTCTGCATAACAGTTTGTTTCTGCAGTGATCGTTTCAAACAAGCATACTGAAAAAAATAAAAGTCTAACGGTTTCGCTTCCTAAGAAAGACTGGATAGAACATATCTCCTCAGAAAAATTGCTAATAAAAACATTTTTAAAGTTTTTACTTCATTCCGATGTAAAATAGTCTTTGCTGTCACTATCACCGCTTTCAGTTTCTTCAGAATTGCTGCTTTTGGTTTCGGATACAGAAATATCCTATTCATTCTCGTACACCACGTGCTTTTATACCTCATTCATTCTTTTTCTCGATATCTCCATATTTTCCATTGAAAAACCTTTAAATTCGGAATCACTGCTTGATAGCATGAAACTCCTATCCATTTTCAAAGTTGAAAAAAAATCGACGCTGAAAAAATGTGGAAAAAAAATCTCCCAAAATTCACTGAGTTCAGATATCATGTCAAGCAATGTCCGATACTATAACTCAACTATTTACAAAGTGAAATCACATATTTTCACAAATGTACTTACAAGATTTGTACTTAAATTCACATTTAAATAACAATGGGTACTTGCGGCCGGGTTGGTCTTATGAGCCAAAAAATTTTTCAGCTGGCTTCAGCCGGGTTAGTAGCAAAAGGGTTAATTCTCTCTGGTTCTTCTTTTAGCAATATTTAGCAGGTTGAACAGCATGGAGGCTCCCTTGTTAAATAATGACTTTGTCTTAGTGTCTTTTAAAACTGGATGGCCCATATATCTACCTTCTCACAGCTCATCATCATCATCATTTTAGATCCCTTTTTCCATGCTAGCTTGGTTTAGACTGTTCACCATGAACTGACAAGTCTGAAAGTTGCACTGAGCTCCAATGTCTGCTGTGGCAAACTGTATGCTCTTCTGAATGCCAACCACTTCACAAAGTGTACTGGCTGCTTTCATTGTGGCACCAGCACTGGTGAGGTTACGAAGTATTCTCGACTGAGTTGGGTATGGTACTGAGGGATATGAAAGTATGATAAAAGGACATGAACAAGTGTCTTGCTAAGTGGTTAATACATGGATTCCTTATCTAGAAAGAGAGAGAGAGAGATGTGAAGTCAAGGTGAATATGAGAGACAGAAATGGGATAGAGGAGCAGAAAAGGTGGGTGGGTATATAAGCATACTAGAGTGGAATTAGTGTGATGAATGATTGAGTGAGTGCATGAGCACTTGATGGGCCTATTTTAATCTTTGATTGAATAGGGTTCCTATGACACTGTAAATGCCTAAACCTGAATAATTTTGCAATATGATAACATCACCTGATCATTGGGTGTCTGAGGAATATCTTAATATGTTGCAGCAAACCATAAATTGTGGTTTTTTCCTATACATTTCTCTCCAGTTTTGCCATTTCTGCAAATGTTATAAGTGTTACCATTCCTTCTCTAATCTATGAAAAACATCATCAGTAATGACTTTTCATGTTATATAATGAGGATTTCTGCAGTTGAAGATGACAGGACCTTGTTTTGATTCAACACTTGTCCAGCTGATGCTAGCATGGGAAGTTTACATGAAATTATGAGGAAGCTGATGGTATATAAATTTATATGTACACATATACACACAACCTATACTTGTAAACCACTTGCATAAGGCCCATGTGAGATGGCCTGGGCCTGTCAGAATATTGCATCCCAAAGTAATTCCTCTATGGTGAATACTTCATGGAAAGTATGCCAGTGGAGGTGAGGAACAAATTAAAATGTTCGAGGACAGCCTAAAAGCATCTCTAAAAGACCTCAAGCAGTTCCTAGGAGCTGCTTGTCTAAAACAAGTTTGAGTCACCCTGAGTACCAAAAACGTTACACTTTACATTGTATAGAGAGCATAAAAGAGAAATACAGAGAAAGTTGACATAAGAGGTTTAGGATGAGTGCACATACTAGGCTTAGTGACTTGCAATGAGTAAAGGATTGCTATACACATACCCACACATTTACATACAGTGAAAGATATAAAGAATAATAGTGATAGAAGAGGAGGAGGGTGGGAGTAAAAATGACAAGTAGTTATAGGAGGAGTTCAGATTTTGCAAAGATAGGTTTCCAGTGGAGTAGAATGCAGTTGTGTTGATAAAATTTAGAAAAATACTTATTGCAAATATACAAATGAGAAATTTGTTTTATTTAATTTTACCTTAAGGTAATAAATAATTTTCTTTAGAAAATTAGTATTCATTTCATCATTTTGTACATGCACCAGACAATTTGATAAAAAGTTAAATTCTTATTATTGTATGTTTGCCATATTTCCTGATATTACACACAATAACTTCTTGATATTACCCATGGTTGTTTTCACATGAAGATGTCATTGTTGGGCTTAGGTTTTGTTATAAATTATCACAGATGACGATCAGTTTGAATCCTATGAATGGAAGTTTCATGAAGTGGCCAATATACGACGTCAGAAGATGGATCGGGCATCTAGTGATAAGGAACCATTTGACAGTTGTGAAAGGTTTGATCTTATTTCATTTTTAGCTTTTTTTTTTAAAGAATTATATTTTACATCATTATATTCAGATTGTTGTTTATCATGAGAACTAGAACTATACCTATTTAGAGAACCTATGGTTGGCTTAGTAGCATTTCCTGTAATCCCTCTGTTGTCCCTCTATGTCTGTTCTTGTTATAATTAGCTACTCAATAATAACAGTAGCTATGTGCATATATGCAATCATGATTATAAACTTAGTGGGTTTGTTTTTCTTTTTGTCATTTTTAACCAGGAGGGAAGGTAGTGCCCTTGCTGTATTACAGGCAAGTAGTTAAACTCTACCACCCAAGTAGGCCATGGCAGGATTTTATTTGAGAACACAGTGCCAGAATAAATACTGAAAGGCATCTGATTTGACATTTTTATGGTTTCACCAATCCACTACTTTTGATTATAATTTTTTTAAATTAAAAAAAAAAAAAATTTTTTTACCCTAATAGGATGAAAGGCAAAGTTGACCTTAGTAAGATTTGAAATTGCTGCACTAAGACCAAATAATGTAAAATATTCTATCTGATGCTTTAATGACTGCATCAATTCTCCACCTTTATATAATACTGTACCTGACCATACTCAGTTGCTCTTCCAACAGCTTATATTTCCATTTTTCTAATATTTAAAAATTTTATAGAAAATAATAATAGTGCTAAAATGTGAGGAATCCTTCCTGCACCTGGATGGGTTTCAGGAAACAAAGAGAGACGGCATCTAGGCTATAAACATTTATCTAAATGAAATAATTTATTTCTTTTTAAAATTTGTAACATTAAGTTATATAAATCCCTGGACATTATTGTTTTTATTAGAAAACCATTTTTGTCAATTTGGCATCCATCTTGTATTGACAGTGGTTTGAAAGTCCAAACATTTGCATGACATTGTCAGAGACTAGCAAGCTGGGACATTGCATATTTAGGTATATTGAAATGAAGATTGATGCACTTTTCTCAAACCTACAAGGTACAATGTATGCATAATAATTATTGCATTACTGACTTCATATAAAGTTAAAATTGACTATTTTAGCTATCACTATACTTTTTATATTACTTTAATCCTTTAACATTAAACTGGCCAGATCTAGCCTCACTATTATGTCATTTTAAAAATAAACAATCACATCGTCTAAATCTTGAAGCTGCAAGATTAATACAATACAATACAATGTAAATAAGCATTACATTTTACTCCACTGGCCTTCATGGTTTGCCTTGCCACCTAAATGCTGGTCGTTTTGCTTGTCACTGAGCTAAACTTAATCATTAAGTGGGCCCTGACTCAGGTTAATATTCCCTTGATTCTGAAGTGATGGGAAGAAAACAGATGGTCTTACCTTTTGTTGCTGGGTAAGAGGTAGGTGCCTTATCTAAGACATTGTAGTTTGTGACTCTTTTGCACTCTCCCACAACCTGGATGCTGCAGTAAATGGGAGGGTCACTACTTCTGTAGCCGAATGGTACAAAATCCTTAAGTATCTTGTCAGTGAACCATTTCTTCCGGCCTGTGGTGTTTGAGATGTTTGGAGGAGCCGGGCCACTAACAGCGAAGTTCTTGTCATCGTTGGCAGTTCGCCTTACTGTGGCATCAAGTGATGCCCATGAGGGTGCTTGGCTGTTCCGATGTCTTAGCCTCACCATCGCCCATGGTAGTGCCATTAGCATATTGGCTTACTTCAGTAGGTCCCGTTGAACCTTGTGGTGTACAACCGATTGAGGCACTTGGTGTTGAATTGATGTTTGCTTTCTTCCTCTTTCCTTTTCTTTTCACCTCTCTTATGTTTGTGTTTTCTTCAGTCTTTGATTTGTATTTTAATGTGATTTTGTATTAAATATGGACCAAATACATGTTATATATGCAATATAATGGAATAAATTTTTAAATACTTTTACAGAGTAATCTGAATGTTAAATGGTTAACTTTGTGAAATGTGAACTGTTTGCAATGAGAATGTTTAACTGAAGCTGTTTTTATTTTTATTCAAAGTAAAATGAAAACAGATAAAATTGAATACCTCCCTAAAATAGATCACCGGCGAGTTTCCTGGATGAATGGTTTTATGATGTTCAGTCAGATGAATAGGAGAAAATTTATTAAGTAAGCTAATCACTGACCTTGTTCTGTCACACATTCCTTTGGGGTTGTATATCTTCAATTATTAATTCCTGTTTTATTAATAATAAACAACCTAATATTTTGTTGTTTAATCTTTGGGATTATCTAATTTACCTACAATGATAATTAATACTAAATTCCAAGAATTATTATAGTATTACTTATCTTTTATTTATATACTTATCTTTTATTTGGAAATTACATGCTCATTATAACTAATCTGTTGCAGAATTTTGAGCTGTCAGATTGATACTTACTAATAACATATTCACATGTTCTTGTTAGAGGTGGGGAGGGAGAGCAAAAGCAAACGTTCGAGGACAGCTTAAAAGCATCTCTAAAAGACCTCAATATTATGGTTGACTCCTGAGAGTTTCTTGTTCCAAACCAACACAGCTGGTGCAATCTGAACCGAAATAGTTGAAAACTAAAACGAATGCTGCTGACCAGAAAAAGCTAGTACTTTATCTACATTATTCAGCGTATCCTTTTCTAGGAACTGTGTCATTTGAGAGAGATTTTGCTGTTATTTCTAGTAGCTTGACCACGCACACGCACACACACACACACACACAGTGACTATTAAAGCTGTTGTACTGCCAGCTTTGTAATTTACTTATTGTGATATTGTATTTTAATATATTATAGTGCTAACCCTGGTGTTCACACTTCTCACATTAGTAAAATGATGGGACACACCTGGAGGAATATGTCTGAGGATAAACAAAGACCTTATAAGTAAGTAATTTTCAGAGCAATAATAATGAATTTGGTGACAGATCACTCTTCAAATGTGTTTGCTTCAGATGGTCAATGTTGTTTTCTTTTTGTTGTGTCTATCAGTAACAAAATACTTAAGCGTTAACATTTTGTATTAGGTATTTGAAGTGGTTTCTCAATTGTATCACAACAAATGAACTTGTGACTAATTAGATCTTTTGGAACATGTGGGTGGTTGTGATTCCTTGACAGTTGGTGGTGTACTGGACATGTGTTCATGTTGTTGATGAATATAGATATATCTGCTAGTGAAATAGGTTGACTATGTATGATACTGTTCCAGTAATCTAATGGCTGTAATCTAGTGTTGTGTGAAATTTTAGCACCCATCTCAGGCGGAATGTTGGGTAGTGAAATAACATGGCAATGTGAGTAAGCATATTACTATGTTATCATCATTGAGTGTTTGGTCAGAACACTTATGTGTGTTCACACAAGAAAGATTCTTCTTCAAAGAAAGTAACCATAGACAAAGATTAAAAGTGATGAATCTACTTTGTCCTGATTTAACTCAAAATTTTCATGTGACTGATAAGATAACTGATTATTTCTTGTTGACACAAGAGTAAAAGTGAGTATGTTACTATTTACCCCAAAACACAGTAAGGAACAACCTACTTCCATGTTATTTCAAACTGTTAATCACTTATATCTCACTATCTTTCATTAGATATCACTAATATTTGATCTGAGTCTGTGATTTACTTAAATGGGTATTCATTATTGCTGTGTTGCCTATCCTCACTCATCAGAGTTAATTTCTTTCATCAGTTTGGTTCGTTAGTAGATATTATTGACATCAAAAACAGCATTTTCTCTTGAATGAACCAGAAGACAAGACTGTTAGGTGGAAATGGAATAAGTTTTAAACTTACTGCTGCTTGACTTAATAGTATTTTGGCTTGAGGCATATCAGTGTCTGAATCAGACAAATGGGCTTAATCAGATTATAGTGAGTGAATTAATTTCATTTTATAACTTTTAAACGTTTTGATAAATTTCAGTATTTCATGTTTCATGTTATTTGTTCTATATTCATTTGGATCCAATTCAAAATGTGCACAAGTTTTCTGTACTAGAATTGTAATTCATTTGTGGTGATTAGTGGATTAATAATTCATTTTATATCATGATATTTAAATCATTTAACAGTTCACTGCATTTACCTGTAATTATCAGTAATTTAAGCAGATTTGAAGCAAAATTCTATCATAGATGTGTGTTAACATTTTCTAAGTAGTGCTCAAAACGCTGCCTTAGAAAGTTTATAAGTGTTTTACAAAATCAGGCTAAGTTCACTATTATTTTAAAATTTAACTAAAGGATAGTATTTTAGTTAGAAATACAGTAACAAAACAAGTTAAGTAATGTGTGTATAAATATTAGTGTCCTACATCTTACAAAAGTTAATGATGAAGATACAGGAGGAGTAGACCAGCTGAACAAGAACTGATAAAGATACAGAACTGCTACCTGAGTGAGTAAGCAGGAAATTGTATTCAATTTAATTTATTGATATATTGATAAATCATACCTAGTTGTTATGTAAAATATCACTGACAAAAAAGTTAGATCTTTATTGTACTTTTTATTAGTGCAATTAATAAATATATTGACACCCATTTAACTAATGGATATTTTAGAAGTATAAGCTTGATTACAGGCAAGTCTGCATGGCGAAAGAAACACAGAGAACTTTGAAGAGTAGGAGGGGAAAATTAAGCAAGTATTCATACCACTTGAGCAGAGGTTCCCAGTTTGAAAATGAGCAGCTGTGGTCTAAGTTGGCTGATTGTGTTCACACCAAATTCACGATTTTTCCAAAGACAGAAGGGTGGGAAGGGAGTGATCAGGAGAGTTGTAATATTAACCTTCACGAATACATTTTAAAATACATTTTTATGAACATCATGTAAATGTTCCCTGAATAATCATCCAGACAGAAACTGAGATATTTATATACATAATATTAAAGTGACTATGCAATACAGTATATTAAATTAGTAGAGGCACAGAGTTTTTAGGTAGTGTTGGGTTGATACAAAGTTTAAATAACAGAAACAAAATTTAATTTCAAGATTATACAAATATGTTACATAACAAGTGAAATTTGATAACAAAATTACAATTTACCAAAGAATTATATTATTTTTGTAATCTCTGTTTATTAACAAGTTATTTATCTCTTTGTGGCTTTTAATGATGTTTCCAGAGAAAAGGCTCAAAAATATGCTCGAAACATGCAAGATGCTCTTCTAATGAATACACCAGAATCAACAGTTTCATTTGAAAATATACCATCATCAGCTACTGAAGAACATAAATTAGATGAAGAAATTAGCTTCACCAATGCAGAATGACCACAGATCAGTTATCTGTATATCACTATGATTTGACCTTACTCAAATGTGTTAAAAGTTATAAATGAATTGAAATCTAATAAAAACAAAACTAAGTGCAAAAAACAAAAAAATATTTATATGGGAAATTAAATGTTGGAAGTAAAATTATGGCTGAAATTTTCAATTTATTTTCCTTATATTTCCAGATATTTTTCAACTGATTAAAAAAAAAATGAGTGAAGAAATTTGACCCTTTAGCATTTACATTACTCTGCCAGTTGCATTGTTTTAAATTAATCATGCTTGATATTTTGATGATATGTTTGTTTATTTTTAGAAGGACATTGTAGAGTAGGTGTGAGAGACTGGATTTGGCCAGTTTGAACATAAAACAGGTGGAATATTTGGGCTAGATAACTGCTGAGGACATACGTAAGCTCGCAAGGAATGAAGCCAGTATGCTCCGTTGGATGTGTAATGTCAATGTGAATACCCGTCAGAGTGTAAGTATCTTGAGAGAAAAGCTGAACATTAGAAGCATCAGTTGTGGCGTGCAAGAGAGACAATTGCGCTGGTATGGACATGTGGTAAGAATGGAGGAGGATAGCTGCGTGAAAAAGTGCCACACCCTAACAGTTGAGGGAACCCGTGGAAGAGGTAGGCCCAGGAAGACCTGGGCTGAGGTGGTGAGGCAAGACCTTCGTACATTGGGCCTCACCGAGGCGATGACTACGGACCGAGACCTTTGGAAATGTGCTGTGCGTGAGAAGACCCGGCAAGCC
>NC_068991.1:41045449-41058381 GCF_001194135.2 Octopus bimaculoides | reverse complement strand
GGTGGCACATAAAAGACACCATTTCGAGCGTGGCCGTTTTCGTGCGGATGACACGTAAAAGCACCCACTACACTCTCTGAGTGGTTGGCGTTAGGAAGGGCATCCAGCTGTAGAAACTCTGCCAAATCAGACTGGAGCCTGGTGTTGCCATCCGGTTTCACCAGTCCTCAGTCAAATCGTCCAACCCATGCTAGCATGGAAAGCGGACGTTAAACGATGATGATGATGATGATGATGATGATAGAAGGTTTAAATGCTAAAGGGTTAAATTTGTTGTCTGTTCTAAGAGATATAATACTGAATTAAATACCTTAAAATATTTAGTTTCAGATTCCACTGAGGTTTTTGAGTTTACATTTCCATTTGTCAAATGTCAATAAATTAAATAAGAAATATGCTGAGAGTGACATTATTACATAATAATCAGTAACCATTGGAAAACCAATTCTAGCAGTGACTCAATCAATTCCTAGCAAAATCTAAAGAAGGGATTTTTATTTTCCGAAATATATCAGCCTATGAATAATTAAATTATAACAGTTATTATATTTCATTACATAATTAAATTATCCCTTATGTCTAATGAAAACAAATCATTAATTATGAAAATCTAATTCAGGAAGATGTAATTGAATGTAAAGAGCTTCTAATTTCCCAAATGTACAATAGAAAAGTAAATGATTTGTTTAGTAGTGACTAACTTAAAACATCAAAATGAAGCCTCTGTACCTAGTTATAAATTATGTAAGGAGTGATTTTTGGTGTTGTGTTGTATGAATGCATTTGTTATGCACCATTTGAAGTTTGTGGTGGTGTGGCATTGAAAGACAATGCACCAGCTACCTGTGTGTTATTATTATTCCAAGAAATTGTGGTTCATTCATTATGTATATCTCTAATGACTGGTCTTTCCCCACATTTAATTCCTGGGATGCTTAAATATGAGGAGGATGTCCTCAAATTTTCTACTGATGTGCTGAAGATTCTACTAATTTTGGACACTGCATTTGTTTAACTGGGAGGGTAGCTACTTGTCAGTAATGAGGGTAAAATAATGTATATGTTCTTTCAACTCAATATTAACCATGACAATCCAGCTACATGAATCAAGAAATTGTAGCTTGCAAGAGGTACCAATGAAGATTTTTGAATGAAGCTCTCATGGGGATAGAAGAGGACACTTTGGGATAACATATATGAATAAAGAAGTGGTAGTAACAACAAGAAGTATAACCACAAGTTAGCAGCTTCATGGAATGCACTCAAAACCATCACTATACAAATGCTTGGAAAAACACTTTGTACAGTGTGAAGATAGAATATGAATTTGAAGCAAGGGATTTTCATTGTATAGTTCAAAGGGCAAGTAAGACATGTTGCAGAAGATTACATCAGAATTTGACTTTAGCCAGATGCAGAGGTGGTCCAGGAGACCAAAAGGAAATAGCAGATGAAGTTGTTGATAGCAACAGAAACAATGAAGATGGAGACAACAAGCCATAGCTTAAGAAACCCAAACTCTTTGTTATTATACTAGAATCCCTTCATAATGTCATTAATCATTTCATATATTGACTTGTCAATAAAAACTGATGTCCAGCAAGATTATCAACATCTCAGAGCTTTAGAGGAACTCATTATCCAGAAGCAGCATCAGCAAGGTAAACAACTAAAAGTTAATTAATTTCTTCAGGCCAATTTGTCCCAATTCTGCTGCAGCTGTTAAGCCTATTGATGTTTGTGACTGTGATGACCTACCAACTGCTGATTCAGTCCCTACATAGTCACCCAGACTAAGGACTGGTGGAGCTTCATGGCTCTACTTATACATTATGACAACTTCCTCCACATCCTCTATACCAAGTTGATCTGTCTTTTATCACAAGTAAATGTGATAACAATTTATAGTTTAACTTTTTTATTTTTACAGGTGTGACTGTGTGATTAAGAAGTTCACTCCTCTTCGGTGCCACTACATAGCACCTTGAATAACTGCCTTATACTGTAATCCCTGGCAGACCAAAACCTTGGTGAATTTGTTTCATGGAAACTGTATGAAGCCCATTGTGTGTGTGTGTTTTCATTTGCAGTTCTCCAAAAAATCACTGAATAAGTGATGACATTATTTCCTCTGTCAAAATATCGTTCACTGTCTTTGCACCTTTGAAGGAGTGTAGAATAAAAGATCCTTTACTTGAAAAACAAAGGTTTATCCACAAGAAGGACTTCCAGTTGTAAAACAATGCCTCAGTAGTATATTTGCCTAACACATGCTAGCATGGTAAAGCAAACCTTCTGTCTTTGTAAATAACTTTATAGAATATATATTGACATGTTTTATATAGTTATATGATGATTACAGTATTTTCTGTAACTTTGTTACTGTTTATATTCATGGTGCAGTGTATATATTTTAGATACATATGCAATATCAATACCTATCATCAGTTAAGTTGGACAACCAGATAAGACAGATAAGTAAACTGAAACAAGTAGAATATAGCCTAGAGATTAAGTGATTAAAGTAAAGTTTAATCTGACAACATAAGAATGAGCAGGCCAAATATTTTTATAATGATCCAGTTTATGAAACAAACTTTCTATCTCTTATTTTTTAAACATATACCCAGGGTTACACACTAAGATTGCTTTCCATTTAGAAGCACATTTTTTCTAAGCATTAATGTAAAACTGCTGTACCTTGGGAGAGTCACACCAGCAATAATAAACACATGCACTGGTTCAGTGTCACTTTATTGTTCAGTTGGTTAATTATTTAACCAGCTAACTTACCATTTGTTTGTTCAGTGTGTTGGTTTGCCAAAGTCCTTTCATTACTATTCACAACCTCATCATTGACATCAATTAGCTGGTTAAATAATTAACCAATTGACTTAAAGTAAAGAAGTGATATTGAACCACTGTGTGTGTGTGTTTATTATTTTTAGCATAGTGACCCACCACCACCACAAGAAGATTTGTTTCAGCACATGAATTCGTATCAAGAATCTTGCAAACCAAATACAAAAACAAAAATTTATTAAAATTTCTATATATAATATAAAAATATTTAGTTTGTGTGGATTCAACGATGTCGCTAACATTTAAAAACTTCTGTTGAATGTAAGAGGTGCAACCACATCCATTTATTAATCTTAGCAACTAAGAGTGAGGTACATGCAAATAAACAATATTGCTACATATTGAGATTCTGGATAATCTATAACTGAACATCTTGAATATAAATGATATTAATAACTCAAAGAACAAGTCAATTGTACATATATATATATTTTTTTAATTTGCAATTCAACAACATAGTGTATATAAAGATTTCTTAATATTAAATTTATAAAATTTTGAATTTTTATAATTTCATTAAATAGGATCTGATATTTTACATAATGGTTTTCCTTAGCCAGAAATTAGTTCTATGTTTAACAGTTAAAATAGCCTATGATAACCATTTAGTACAAAATATCACATGCATCTAAGTTATCTTTAAAAACTGAATAAATCTGTTGGTTTGAGGGAATTTTTTTATGCTCATTAAATAAAAAGTAGAAAAGGTTTAAGATCTAAAAAATTATCTGGATACATATGTACCAAGGTGTAAATAGATGTAAGAAAGAAGGCTCTAAAAGGCAAACATGCGTGTTTAAAGTTAATACAATTATTTTTATTTTAAACACATTTTAAACATTTGTTTATTTTAATTTTAATAATATGTATTACAAATGAGTATTAAGAATTTCTAAGCAAGTAGTGTTTGTACCAGATTAAAATACAAATACAAAAATACATTAAAAACAAAAGAGTGAGGGGACACTCAATTGTTACTCTGAAATAAATGAACAGATATTTCACCATACAACACTAAAATTAAAACACTATCATTAAAATAACAATCATGAAATCTAATGTAATGATTTACATTTTTTTTCCTTTCTCTTCTGTTAAGAAAATAATTCTCACATTCCATCAGTTCTGAAGCTTCCTTCCTTGTATATATCTCTTTAAAGCAAATGTGGAGCAAAATACTTCACAAATGGGTTGTCTTTATCTTCTCCAAATATAAAATCTAGCCATGCATTTACATATTCATCCTGGCTCATTTTACCCACATAATCTTTCACCATGCATTCAAAAACCTTGTGAATTATCTCCTTGTTGTCATATCCAAAACAAGCCAATCCCTTTTCAAGTTCATCACATGTTATAAAGCCATCTTTGTCAAAGTCAAATATTTGGAAAAATAATGTTACTGCAGATTTGAGACTGTTCCGAGCTATAAGTGGATCAACTGTCATAAGTTGTCCTAGTGCACCAATATACTCATCCTCAGAGATTTTGGCACCATTTTTAATTGCTTCAGCCATTTGTGTCACCAATGGCATAACCTCACCACTATGTTCATTGTCAACCTTTTTAAACCCATCGACAAGCCATCCATAAATTTCTTGTGCTCTGTCATCATCCAAATTGTACTGCACTGCAAAACGATTAGCTATAAGTTCAAAGTCTTCTTTAGCCATGAATCCATCTTTTGTAGTATCCATCATTTTAAACCAAACTCTTATTTTCTCCTTCACAAAGTCAGAAAATTGGATTTTATCAGTTGAAATCTCTTCTAAATGTGACATAATGTAAAACTTTTTGTTGTTACTGAACAAGGAGAAACAAATGTGTAGTGACCTGTATGAAAGAATCCTGATCAAATGTTTACATTTCTCTGTCGGAATCGTCTTTTTAAAGCAAATCATGATCAGATTATCTAGATTTAATCAGATTAGCGATTTCATCAGCAATAAGATTAAATATTAACCTCTAAAATCTGCAGAAAAAAAACATTATTCATTTTTTAATTGCATCTGGGGGAAATATCTATTACAAATCTCAAACAGCATTGTAGTCATGGGAATATCCCAAGTATGAATCTGAGAATAAACAGAACTCTGTGTTTGTGAAAGTGTCAAATGGATGAGATTTTGAAGTCATGAGTTCATATTCTCATATATTCATTGTGTCACTAGGTAGGAGATATTTAATTTTGTATGGTTCTGTCTACTTTGTCCTGGGATCTATCCAAGAAGAGACTCATCCTTTAATAGATTAATATCATGTAATAGAATTTGTAAGTTCCTGTGTCATAGAAATGTGTGTTCATGTAATCCTTAAATTTTGAGGAAAAATTCTAAAGTTAGCCATCTACATGAAAAGATTAAAATTTCTTTTACTAATTACTTTGTAGCTCTTGATAAGCTAGTAGAGACATTTTCAGTTATTCAGTTCTCTGAAATATTTAAAATTATTTTAGGGAACAATTGTTAATTTATTTTTTTCTGCAAAGTCTTTCATTGTTCATTGTGTGTGTTGGCAACGTTTAAAGTCTGGTATGTGTGTGTGATATAAATAGACTTAGCTGAGTAAAAAGTAAGCGATGTTTTGAAACATGAAATTCATCACAATATATTTCGACAATGCAGAAATCAACACATTTTTGCCAAGGAGTGAAGTTTGTTTATTCTGGTAACATAAAAATCTGAATGCACTCTCAGCATCGGTTTGATTTTTGAACTCCATCCATAGTAAACCATCAAGGTGCTTGAAAAAGTAGTAGTTGGTAGGAGAAAGGTCTGGGGAATAAGCTGGGTGGGGAAGAACTTTGTAGCCAAGTTCCCCCAACTTCTGGAGCATCATTAGTGAGATGTGTGGTCAAGCATTGTCATGAACACTGGCCATCTTCTGTTGACCAGTCTGGGATGGAGGAGTGGCAGTTTTTTGTTCATTTTGGCAATTTCATGGCAATATTCTGTAGTAATGGTTTTTTCCAGGTTTTAAGTAGTTATAGTGGATGAGTCCAGTGCATCACCAAACAGTCACCATAGTCTTTTTGAAGAGCTTGGGTTTAGGGAAGGTCTTTGGTGCTTCATTTTGGTCCAACTACTACTATTGTACAGAATCCACTTTTCATAGCAAGTTACAATACAGTTGAGAAATGGCTTGGTCTGCTTATGGAGAAGCAATGAGCAAATTTCAAATCTGTGCATTTTGATTTTCATTCAAATCATGTGGTACCCATTTATCAAGATTTTTGATTTTCCAGTCACATGCAAATGGTTGCAGGTAGTTTTCTGGCGAAATTCATGATAACTGCTTCAGCAGTTGATGCCATAATGGTACACAAAATTATCCTCTATCACAAGGTAAATGATCCTCTACAATGAGGTAACACAATTAACAGTTTATACAAATCCTTCCCCCATGGGGGAGGGTAACAAAAAAACAATATTACAAGCCGCTAAGCAAACTTTCCAACAGGAAACAACAATAAATCTTGCAATAGGCAATAATAAATCAAACTCACCTACAGATCACCAAAATGTTACCAATCTCCAAAAAACAGATGATTGTAACAATGGTGAAAAAAATTCAATGTTAATTTACTGATGCATTTGTGCAAGTCTATGTCTGTATTATCATACAATTGCAAAAAAATGTTAAAATAAAATTAAAAAATCTGGTACAAATTCTTCATGGTTCAAAACGTTGCTTACTTTTTACTCAACCTGATACTAGCAATTACATTGGTTGGTAAACACCAGTGCTGTACTTAAATGTTAAAAACCTACTGATAATATTTAGTATCTCCATCTGTGCTAATGTTGATTGAGACCATAAGCAATAATGGTGGGTTAATTCTATTAATATTTGTCATAGTGGTTAATATTGGCAATGAGAAAATTAGTTGCAGTAAGAGCCATTAGATTCTTGGCAAGAAATGAGAAGTGAATTGTTTACTTTTCTAAAGAACTATCATTAACTAGATGCTAAATAAAATCATTTTACAGTCTAATCTTGTTAGTAGCTTGCATTTTCTTGTACAGCACTTGTTAATAGAAGGAAAATCATAACATCTGTTGTCATATTAGAAGAGTTGGACACAGTAATAAAATAGTAATATTGTATTCAGCAAAACAACAGTGCCAGAAAAGCTGATTCCATATTTTTATAGTTGTCTCTAACAAGGACCTCTTGTGATTTTCTTTGTCTTGTGTGTTAACAATACAAGCCTTGTGTGAACTAACATGGTAAGTTAAGAGTGACTGGGAAGAAATTATACAGGTTTTCAGCACCATGTGTCTCCAATTCTTTTCTACTCTAGGCACAAGGCCTGTAATTTTTGGAGAGGGGGCCAGTCGAATAGATGGACCCCAGTATGCAACTGGTACTTGATTTATCGACTCTGAAAGGATGGAAGGCAAAGTCGACCTTGGCAGAATTTGAACTCAGAACTTAAACACAGGCAAAATACCGCTAAGCATTTCGCCCGGCATGCCAAAGTTTCTGTCAGTTTGCTGCCTTCCATATGTCTCCAATTATCACAGTTGTTTGTGATTTTTATGTAGCTCCAGTGGGGGGAAGTATACTTGAAATGTAGAAAATGCATAGGATAAAGAGGGACTATCTCATGCTGACACTACAAAAAGACAAGCATTCAAATTGACGGCAGACCACCAGATAGAGTGATTGATTAAGTAAAATGAAGGATCATTAAGGACAGTTGCTGAGGTGCTCAAAATATCTGATGAGGTAGGAAACATACAGGATAATAGAATTCTATATTTAAGAGATGAGGAATTATGTACATTATTTACATTTGACAGGCATATGGCGTAGTGGTTAAGAGTGCGGGCTACTAACCTAAAGATTCTGAGTTCGATTCCAGGCAGTGACCTGAATAATAATAATAATAATAACATCGAAAAATGCCTTAGGAATGAGAACACAGGTTCAAAATTTCCCCAAGACACCTGATGAAGGCTGGAGGGTATATCAGCCGAAATGTTGTGTTAACAACAAACAAGATGAGGACAAATATCTGTCAAATGTAAATAATGTATACATGATAATCACCTGGACAATCTAGAAGGTGTCATACTCAGTAACTGACAAAGTATTAGCACTGTAAACTGCTACAAAGCAAATGAGATGCTTTAGAGAGAAAATTATGAAGGCACTAAATTGTTGGATTAGGATATGAAGGTCGTAGAGGGAATCATAGCACAATTGATTTGTTAGAGATAACCTAGATGAGCAGTTTGGCTTTGTGCCTGGAAGAGAAATCACAAATGCAATCTTCCTAGTGAGGCAACAACAGGAAAAATATTTAACCAAGATTAAGCCACCATGCTTAGCATTTGGAGAAGGCTTTTGACAAGGTTCCATTTTCTGTAATCTTGTGGTCATGAAGAAAATTAGGCTTGTGAAGGCCATACAAAGGCGCAGTAAGTAAACTGAAGATCAACAATAAATTTAGTGTCAAGGTAGAGGGTCCTCAGCTCCCCTCTCTTCATCAATCTTACAGGCCATTACAGAGGAGTTGATGGCTAGTCATCCATGGAAATTCTTATAAACTAGTAATCTAATTCTTAAGGTTGAATCTATGGAGGAATTAAGAAATTACTAAGGTGTGAGAAAAGAAGACAGGACCTTTGGTATCATCAGGGAAATGGCTTTGATATGCAGAAAAGGAATCTATATGCCATACCCAGTATAAGCTATGGACACATGAGAGATGTAGTAGAACTGTTGGTAGGTTAACAGAGAAGGCATGCTTAGTATGTGACATACTTTGGAACAATGCATACTAGGAGCGTGCTGGAAATAGATTCTCTTGAATGCCAGTTGGCTCTCTAGAAGTAGAAGGTAACTTCCATTATCTAGGTGGCATTATTAGCAAGAGAGTTGGTTTAAAAAGTACATTGATCAGGATAATGGGTTGGAAAAAGTTCAGGGAGATATTTCTGCTGTTAGTAACAAAGTTCTTTTTCCACCAGAAAGAAGGGCAGATTGTATGATGCTTGTGTTAGAACTCCGATGCTGCATAGTAACAAGATGGAGCCTTTAAATGCATAAGACTTGTAAAGACTAGAAAGAAATGATACCAGTATGTTTTAATGGATATGTAATATTAGTGTGTATTAACGCAAGGGTATGAGCGAGGTAAGAGAAAAACTGTATATAAGAAAAATCAGCTGTTTTATGCAAGAAAGGAGGCTGTGGTGATGTAGACATAGGGTATGTATGGAAGATGATGCTACATAAGAAAATGAGCATCTGCAGAAGACAAAAACTATAAATTAATTGGCATTAGGAAGGACATCTGGTTGTAGAAACAAAGCTGGATGATATGTTTGTTGAGCAGTATTACCCAATAAGAAATGACTCAGACATGATAATCCATCCAACCCATGCCAACATGGAAAGAAGATGCAAAATGATGATGATAATAACTTTTTAAAAGTGGAATTTTTTGTTGTTGTCTTAACAAGGATAATACCCTACCTATTTCTACAGGAATTATAACATTGGGTAATATCTATGTTGTTATGTAGCATGATAGAAATAACAGCTAAATTTTGATAATAGCATACTTTTAAGAATAATACATTGAATAATGTAGTCCAAAGCATCTTATGTCTAACAAAAAAGACAAGATAATCAGGGTTGTAATGCTTTTTTAATCATAAGGTTGTTAATTAGGGATAAATGACAACAAAAATTAAAAAAATAGTCAAAGTGTTTTCTAAGATGGTGGATTAATAAGGATTTTGAGATTATTTTTTGTGGTTATTTTATAGAAATATACTGCATTGTAACTTGACATCTGGATTATAAGGTTTAATTCAATATCTGATGAAATTATCAACACTGATAAGATTCCCACACACAAACCTTCCTCAAAATAAAAATGGTGTGTATTGATCATAACAGAGGTTGGTCGAGCTGCAATCTATGTTTGTCTGTTGTACTGAATTTTCATTACTTGGCAATATAACAGTATTGTAATTGCGCAAAGCTTGCTTAAATTGTACTATAATTGAACTTGTAATGCATGTTCAGAGAACTGCTGGTACTGCTACTGCTTCAAATATGAATTATGCAGTTTGAGCTGGCCTACAAGAGTCCTGTGCCAGTGCCACATAAAAAGCACTCATTTCAGTGCCACTTAAAAGTGCTCATGTTGATGCCATGTTAAAAGCACCTAGCATACATTGCAAAGTAGAAATCAGGCCAAATCAGACTGGTACCTGGTGCAGCTCTCTAGCTTGCCAGCTCTGGTCAAACTGTCCAACCCATGCAGGCATGAAAACCTAATGTTAAAGGATGATGATGATGATGATGATGATGATGATGATGATGACAATGACGACGACGATGATGATGATGATGATGATGATGATGTAACTAGTTGTGATTTAGGAGGAGGATATGCTTATATCTTTCCCACAAGGATATTGGCAGCAAACTAGGAACTGGATTTGGGCTGTAGACCTGGATTTTTAGAGCTTCCTCTTTATCTATGTTACTTCTTGCTTGGAAGTGTTGTCAGTGTTGGTAAAATCTCTTGCAGTATTTCTTCTGGCTCTTTGTATTCAGAATTTAAATCCCACTAAAATCAACTTTGCTTTTCATTCTTCTGATGTTGATAGTATTCACTTACCTCTTCCCCTCAAAATTTCTGATCTTGTGTCTAAATTAGAATCAATTCTTAAAGAGAGAAAGCTGATAATTGCTAGAGTATCAGTAAAAATACTTGCCATATTTATTCCAGCTCTTTACACTCTGAGTTCAAATCCTGTCAAGATCATTTTTTTTTCTTTTCATCAGTTTGTGGGGTCAATAAAATCAAGTACCAGTTGGGCGCTGGGTTTGATGTAATTAATAAACCCTCTTCTTATTATAATACAAATTACTCTCTTTATAAATTAGTAAATTCTAATCCATACAAAAGATCTCAAGAATGAAAAACAACTCAAACAGGAGTACAAAGTAATTGATTAATTAATTAATTGTACACTGTTAGAAAGAAACAGAAAAGAGTTTTGGAGCTCTTTCTCAACAATTTATACATTTATCTATATAAAATAAACCCAAACATTCTTGATAAAACCCATTCAATATGTTGACTAGAACATGTTTTCTACTGAGAAGCATCCCTAAGCACTATTACTTCTGTTGACTTTTATCTATCATGCTTCATTAATGTCTGTTTCTTAATGAAGGATGGTCTTCTTCTTTACAGCATGAAATTGGTTACTTTGTACTATGTGTTGTTTTTCTTTCCTGAGATCTTTTAGATATACTGGGTGCAACATATGTATTTATCCATTATGTAAACATAAGTCATTCACTTCATTTGAGAAAAAAATAAGGGCAGTTTGAAAGCAAAGGATGGCCATTTTGAATTGTAAATATATGCAAAGTATTGATTCCAAATTTTGGCACAAGACCAGCAATTTCTGGGGAGGGGATAAATCTATTACATCAACCCCAGTGTTCAACTGGTACTTATTTGATCAATCCTGGAATGATGAAAAGCAAAGTTGACTTTGGTGGAATTTGAACTCAGAACATAAAGATGGACAAAATGCCACTAAGAACTTTTGCCTGGCAAGCTAACAATTCTGTCAGTTCGCCATATAAAATATATATAAAATATTGTCAATAAATATAGCAATCAACCTGTAAACTTCATTAACAAAAACATAAAACCTTTCATTTTATGATTACAGTAATCACTTACCATATCGCGGTTCACCTATTGTGGTTTATTATTTACGCTTACGTCGATTCCTCCATGGTGTTGTTTTGCATTTATAATAAAAGAAATATATACAAATTATAAAAATAATTTTAAAAAGTCTGCAGTACAGTACTGTTTCTACTTCGCGGATTTTCACCTATCACGGGGGTGGGGGTTGGTGAGGTTGGAACATAACACCTGCAGTAGTCGAGGGATTACTGTAATGGGTAAATATATTTGCCACGCCAGGTATTACAAAATGCTTATCACCATCCTACCTCCCTATGAAATTGAATCGAACTATTAATTTGTAATAAAGCTTTTTTAAAAATGTTTACAGGGCATAATAATTGATATGTCTAAATTTGTTGTGGTAGAGCAAATGGGTAGATTTCCATAACCCCAGTGTAAATAAAGTGAAGTGAAATGGCGTTATACTAGGAGCTGAAACTAGATCATAAACCAAACTCACTGAGAGCTTGATATATGCTTGTAGAAAGATAGTGGTACAGTTAATTGATAATCAATACATACCTAGTACTTATATTATCAATGATGGATATATAATAGGTAAAGTTTGAAAGTTGAACATCAAAAATATGGTTGCAAATTGCAAGAAGAGCATCTAACCATAGAAAAATCTGTCTAAAGAAAACTTCAGTTAACTAAAGCAAGCATGGAAAAGTGAACATAAAAATGATGGGTTCTTTAAATTATCCCTAGTTACTGACAGCCAACAAATGTACAGAGATGATCTTATTGATTTTTATCTTAACTAAAAAATATAAGCTGATACACATTTTTACCTTCTCAGTATACTATTCTTCCCTTTTCATTTTAGCATAAATCCTTTATCACATTTTGGGTTTTAGCAGGTTATTAATGCAAACAACTTAGACATACCTTTATAATGGATTCCTATTTAATAAGCAGTTGTTACTTAAAATAATCTTGTAAGTGTTATTGATCAAGGTCAACTTAAAATCCAACCTTCTTAACCTCATCTAGCTGTAAGCAACATCTTTAGTTTTCCTGCAGTAAAATCCTTTGAAATAATAGAATCCAGAGAAGTCAAGGGTAAGATGTCACTTCATGTTCCTCATTATGGTTATAATTTCAAAGCAATTTACTATAACTATTGTATATTATCCTTGGAGAAAAAGAATTACTCCATCTTTCTATGTATGAAATAACAAATATTATTACTTCACAATTGAATAGTAGGAAGGCTACCCAGCTGTAACAGTATTTTCTCTCAGTATTCAATTATCAAATTTGCATTTACTAAATAGTTTAGTAAACACAATGGTTGAAACACCAAACACATATATATATATATATA
>NC_068991.1:41041405-41044942 GCF_001194135.2 Octopus bimaculoides | reverse complement strand
ATATATATTTATATATATATATAAATACACACACACACATACACACACATGCACATACACATGTGCGCACATATATGTTTGAATGTATAAACAAAAGAAAGTGTTGTCAAGATTTGTTAGTAAAAAATTATTTATTCATAGTTGGTGATTTACTCAGTTACTGTAC
The DNA here is from genome assembly GCF_001194135.2 of Octopus bimaculoides. Classification (NCBI taxonomy): domain Eukaryota; kingdom Metazoa; phylum Mollusca; class Cephalopoda; order Octopoda; family Octopodidae; genus Octopus; species Octopus bimaculoides. Next base: position 41,044,776 of record NC_068991.1, on the reverse strand, counting down.
AGAGTTTCTCTCTGTGTGCAATTAATCAGCTAACAAAAAAATATGAACAGCTGATTTTAGTTCAGATCTTCAACATCAGGAGCAGTGTTTAAGGGTTCAGAATGGTTCTCCAGATTTAACTTGTGTGGACCCACATATGACTGTGTTGGCCAATGTGGGATCCACAAGTCTAGCTACAGACCTGGCATTTGCTGTTCTCTACAGTTATGTCTATCCTTTTGATGTTTGGTTCATTCTGTGCTGAAATGTGGATTCTATCATAGATGATCAAAGCTGGTTGATGTCAAAAAGATTAACATATTTCAAGTAAATCAGTAATTTGTTGGTTTTTATTGCCTTTTTTCTCATGTATTTTAGATTTTAGTGGGTAACTTTTAATCCTGTTACACAAAACTTTTCAAGAACAGTAACAAGACAAACTGTACATTGTCCATGCTGTAAAATGGTTTGTGAATGGAAGGGCATTCAGTTGTAAAATCCATGCTTGTTTCCTAAAAAGGATGAATGAAGCAATAATTCAAAATAAAACTGATAAAGAATAGAAGCAACTCTGGTCTTGCTGCAGACAGGCAGTCTAGTGTTGCCTGTAGTGTGCTTGAGAAAATATTATCAGTTCAAACTCTAAAGTGACTGCTGATAGGAAGGACATCTAACTGTAAACCATGCAAAGGAAAAATGTATCAAAGATTGGCAGTTTTCTCTGTTGCTTTGTGCTTGGTGACAAAGGACTGAAATAAGTAATGAAACAAAATGCTATAACAACTGTCCATCTCAAGCCAGCATGAGAAAAACAGACATGAAATGATGAGCTTTATTATAATATTCTGGAGTCTATTACTCTCAACCATTTTCCTCTCAATACAATTTAAACTGAGGAAACTAAGTTACTGTATCAAACCAAGTGACAATAAGTTCATTTAGAGTTTCACGACTAAATAGCCTCCTTGAGGAAACTAAGCTACTTTACCAACCAATTGTCATTTAACAAGTTAATTTTATAACCAAGTAACTTATTTATTAATTTTCTTAAGTGGAGTTAACAGCTTTATCCAAGTATTCAGTGTGTCATCTCAATTCACAAATCAAGAGACTGAGATCTTATTTCTTCTGCCACCATAATGCCTCTTACAAGGTGTTAGGGCTAAATATGAGGATTACTTTGTCTCTATTTTTCAGGAACAGCTTGATGTATTGGTGAATAGTCAATGGCATTGGAAAGAATAAAGATTAAAGTTGTAGTTGAGAAAAAGTTAACTGACATAAAGGACTGGAAGTCATCTGAATATAGGAAAAGATTTATCTGTATCTTGATGATTTGCACCAAGTATCAAAATGTCGACATCATGACTGCTGCTCAATGCTCTGTGAACACTGCAAAGGCTGTAAGGTGTGACATGGACAACTGCAATGGAGACTACAAAGTCATGGCCAGCAGGAAGGCAATGGTCTTTGAATGTGTCTCCAGTGACAGTGACGTCATGCTGCCTAACATCTTCGAATAGGGCCCTAAGTTCAATTCAGATGCTATTTGAAGCTCTTGGAGACTGTGGTCAAACTCTGGCTGGAGAGGGTTGCTGCTGGAAGACCATATTGTGTGGCAGCAGAATTGGGTTCCTTACCATACCTCTGGAAAGAGTCAGAAGTAGTTGTCAGAGAATTTATACACTTCACTAGCCCAATTTCTGGTCTCCTAATTCCCTTGATTATAATCTCATAGATTACTATGTGTGTGGCATAGTTGAGAAAAACACAAACTGCTCTTCTAGCAATGTGAAGGCTGAGCTGGTGGCTAGGATCAAGGAGGTATTTGAAGATCTTCCCAGAGGCACAGTGAGAAATGCATGCACCAGGTTCCAGAGCCATCTTGAAGCCATGATGGAAGCTGAGAGTGACTACATTGAGTAAACTGTTATCTCTCAGCTATAATCTAGTTGATATTTTTTTTGATTTTTTAATATACTTTTATTTTTGAATGGGATAATTGTTTCCTTCTTTTCTAAGCAAACCGTCAAATTTAGTCCAAATACCCTGTATATTGAGATATATAATGTTACAATAGAAACTGCAGAAACTACTAAAAAAATTTTAGCTTTAGTTTATGTTTTAACACCTCCAACCTCACTTTTGAAGTAAATTAAAACCAATTGAAATTTAATCCGACTTCTGTATTCTAAATAATGTTAGTTCCCTTTGTCATATTATTTGTTTCTTGCATCACCTTGACAAACATGTCATACTCAATCTTTTGCAACACTTGATACTAAATGGTTTAGCATTTAGATTATCCAACCTAGAAATTCTATCATAAACTAATCAAAAAAACTGAACTAAGAATATGTTAAGCAGCTTAGTTAACATGAAGCTTGTCTTTGATTATTAGCATCTGATTCACAGTTCTAGTCAAAGTATTTGTCAGGAATCCAATAGTCTTGCGCATTGATATGTATAATGGATTCAGGTTAGCTACTAATGAGAAAAGAATTATATTTCAAACACTGGTTGATGAATAGATTTAATGTAAAGGAAGTCCTTATTGGATTAGTTTCTTAATACAGATTACTCATGTTTCAGTTGTATAGATTTTGTGTGGAATTTCTAGGCTAAAATGGCGAGAAGAACTCTGCATCATCATCATTACTGATGAGGTGACAGAATTGTTAGTGTCAGAACAAATACTGTAAAGTATTTGTTCTGGCTCTTTATGTTCCAAGTTCAAATCCCACTGAGGCCAACTTTATTTTTCATCCCTCCAGAGCTGATAAAATGCAGTACCAGTCAAGTACAGGGGGTCAATGATAGTGACTAATCCCCTCCCTTCAAAATTTATGAGCTTGTACCAAAATTAGAAACCCTTATTATTATTATTGCTGTGATGATGAAGGGTAGGTAAAATCATTAGAGCATTGGACAAAATGATTTGTAGTATTGCTCCTGGTTCTTCTGAGTTCAAATCCTGCTTAGGTCAACTTTGCCTTTCTTCCATTCAGGTTGATGAAATATTGTACTAATCTAGTATTGAGGTTGATGTAATTAACTTTCCCTTTATCCTCAAAATTGTTGACTTTCTGCTTCATAGAAATAATTATTATTGTTGTGATAATTATTTAGTCATAGCATAGATTAGAGAATGCTGCAAAACAAAATAATATTTTGGTTTCTCTGATTGTATCTGCTTAAGTCATTTTCCAAGGTGTAAGACTGGTAGAAGCAGCCACAACCAAAACCTCTTAGCACTTTTTCTTGATGTATGCATCATCCACTTGTATTAATGTCCATTCCGCCATAATCAGGAAACATACAGAAAATTCTACAAATTTGAATATTTGCAAGTTTTACTCCTAAGCTCTTTTGCTCGTGGTAACTTTCAACTA
>NC_068991.1:41038202-41041336 GCF_001194135.2 Octopus bimaculoides | reverse complement strand
TATATATATATATATATATGTATATATATATATATAAAAAGTGGTAGTATGTTGTCAACTTAATGTGACAGTCCCATGAAAGTTTAGGGTGTGGAAGCACGGTCTAAAATCGAAGGACTTTAGAGTTAACCTAGCAAAAACCAAAATCTTAGTAAGTAGGAAAGTAGACAAATTACCAATCCCCCAAAGTAGATGGCCCTGCTCAGTCTGTAGGAAAGATGTAGGTAGAAATTCCATAAGATGTACTCAGTGTAAGCTATGGGTGCATAAGAGGTGCAGCAATATCAGAAGAAGGTTAACAAGGAAAGTAGTTTTTGTGTGTGGAAGGTGCACAGATACAATTAACACTAAAAATGTACAGAAAATAGACTCCATCAAATGCCAGAGGGAAAAACTAGAAGTTGATAGCTTCCATTACCAGTAGCTGGGGTGGATCCTCTGAGAGCGTAGCTGCTAGAATAAGAATAGGTTGGGCAATGTTCAGAGAGCTCTTACTTCTGTTGGTAGCAAAGGGCCTCTCACTTGGAGTGAAAGGCAGATTGTATGATGCCTGTTTGTGAACAGCCATGTTACACAGCAGTAAAACATGGGCTGTGACTGCCAAGGACATACATGGGCTTGAAAGAAATGAAGCTAGTATGCTCTGCTGGATGTGCAATGTCAGTGTGCATATATGACAGAGTGTAAGCGTCTTGAGAGAAAAGTTAGGCATAAGATATGGTGTGCAAAAGGGACGACTGTTGGTATGGTCATGTGATGCATATGGATGAGGACAGCTGTGTAAAGAAGTGTTACACTCTAATGGTTGAGGAAACCTGAGGAAGAGGCAGACCCAGGAAGACATAGGACAAGGTGATAAAGCATGATCTTCCAACATTGAGCCTTACAGAGGCAATGACTCATGGTAATATCCCGTGCTTGAGAAGACCTGTTGAGCCAAGTGACATCATAGTTGTGGCTGTTGTTAGTGTTATTTTCTTACTACCCACAAGGGGCTACACACAGAGGGGACAAACAAGGACAGCCAAATGGATTAAGTCGATTATATTGACCCCAGTGCGTAACTGGTACTTATTTAATCAACCCCGAAAGGATGAAAGGCAAAGTCGACCTCGGCGGAATTAGAACTCAGAATGTAGCGGCAGACAAAATACCGCTAAGCATTTCACCCAGCATGTTAACGTTTCTGCCAGCTCTGTCAGTGTTGCGTAACTAGCACCCCCGCCTGTGGCATGTAGAAAGCACCTTCCATGTGCTGGGCCTCGCAAAGTCAGTCACAAACGACTGAGACTTTTGGCAATATGTTGTACTTGAGAAGAAAACCCATCAAGCCAAGTGAAATCACAGTCATGGCAGATACTGGTGTCATGCAACTAGCATCCATGCCAGTGTCACATAAAAGCACCTATTACACTCTTGGAGTGGTCGGTGTTAGGAGTATCCAGCTGTAGAAACCATGTTAAATCAAACTAGGGTCTTGTGCAGCCCCTCAGCTTACCAGTCCTGGTCAAACCATCCAACCCATACCAGCATGGATAATGGATGCTAAATGATGATGATGATGATGTATTTATATATATCTATATAAAAGAGTGAGTGTGTGTGTGTGTGTGTGCATGATTGTGTGTGTATGCTCCTTATGCATTCAAAAACTGAGTTGCTGATTTTGACGTTTGGGGTATCAAAAAATTCAATAATCTTTCGGCTACCAAATAAATTTTATTTTCATTTACATATTTTCTACGTTATCTAAACAACCATCTTTAGTTATTTGAAAGACACTGCTCTACAATGATCAGGTTTCATTAGTAAGTGAAAATAGTTTCTCACTTTCAATTTAAACCAAAATTACTAATTGTTGCATTACAGGAGTGACGCTATGTGAATAACGAAAGCAATGTTTCTCCAAATTAGTCAAATCTGTACTATAATACAGAAAGCTGCTTATTATCTATCTATATATATAAAGGCTACCAAATGAACTATGTTTTTGGCACAACAACTCTTTTTTACAACTGAAATAACATCGGAAACAAGGTTGGGTCGCACAATGTTGAGGTCATTTTCGGGCAATATTTCAATTTGCTTCTAATGTATCACTTTCGTTTGATGCTTCATGCATGCATAGAATTCTACTCAGATAAACATTTATGAAAATGTAAGCATAAATATTGTATTCAAATAAGCCATAACCAAAAAAATTTCATTACAAGACATCCATTTCTCTATATGTTATGAGGAAATAGTCACTCATTCTCTTTCACATGCACATGCACACATACATAAAAAAAAGATGTATGCATATGTATATGAAAGATCATGTGTGTGTGCATGAGAAAGAGAGAGGGAGACAGAGACAAAGAGAACAAGTGAGTGCCACTTACACATACACACAAAAAGATACATACGTGACAACACATACCTTCACTCACACATTCTCTCTTATGCACATGCATACACACACACACACACAAACATCCATTTAATATACACATACACACATCCTTCACTTTCTGCTCTCACTTCAAGGCAAATGTCGCCTTTTCACATTCTCCTCTCTTTCAATTTCTGCACTCTTCAAAATATAAAGAAATAAAAATCTTTAACAGGAATTAACAAACGATCATATGATCAAGTTGAAAATGTTACTGCTTCCAATGAAAGAATGCCATAAAATAACTTCCTTTGGCACTCACACTCTAGGAAACACTTCTGTATGAATTATGTTATTTCTTGCTTTGTGCTAATGCAAAATTACAGTTCAAATCCAATTGAAATCACCTTTTTCTATTGTGTAATATGTGTTTGTGATGAGCATATTTAAAAACCTGATCTTCGATATAAACTTAAAAGGAAGTTTTCCCAGAAATCCTGTCCTTTACCGGTTGTTTTTAGCATGTCTGAGGTAATATTTGCCCCATCCCCCCATTTTTTTTTTTAAATGTCTTCTGATCCTTATGTTTTCAATACAGGAGATTAAGATTTCACCCCAAAAACACGTTCTCCATATTTTAATTTTCTCCCTTTCCACCCCAATTTCTTCATTTTTTACTTAATTTCCAAATTTTTTTCTTGGTAAAAAACAGAGAGTGCAAATCTTTAAAAATTTTCTTCTTCCTTTTTTCTTAAAGAAA
>NC_068991.1:41025605-41038064 GCF_001194135.2 Octopus bimaculoides | reverse complement strand
ATAAAACCTGGGTAACGCCAGGATGCATTGCTAGTCTATATATATAAAAGAGAGAGTGTATGTGTGTGTGTGTGTGTGTGTGTGTGTATGTCCCTTATGCATTCAAAAGCTGAGTTTCCGATTTTGATGTATGGGGTATCAAAAGATTCAGTAATCTTTCGGCTACCAAATAAATTTTATTTTCATTTAAATATTTTCTACATTATCTCAACAACCAGCTTTAGTTATTTGAAAGACACTGCTCTACAACAATCAGGTTTCATTAGAAAGTGAAAATAGCTTCACACTTTCAATTTGAACCAAAATTACAAAGTGCTGCATTACAAGTGACGCTGTGTGAATAATGAAAGTAATGTTTTTCTGAACTCGTCACATCTGTACTATAATAAAGAAAGCTGCTTATCATCTATCTAAATATATTGGTCATCTCATAAGTAATGTGGTTTTTTCAATTGCATGAACTAAAAGTCAGAGTGGGACAGGATAAACTATCTGTATTAACTTGCTATAAAAGCAGGTAGTAATTTTACCTTGTCCTTATTCTTAGTGCGAGTTTTGAAGAGTGCAGTTCGATTTTAACAGTTATTTTTTCAAAGCTGTAATGAAAATGACAAAGGAGTATGTTCGGCATATTTTGCTTTATGAGTTCAATAAAGGCAACAATGCAATGGAAAGTGCGAAGAATATTAATGCAGTATATGGGGATCGGACAATAAGCGTAAGCCAATCTCAACCAGTTCCAGAAATTCCAAGCCAGAAACTACAGCCTAGAAGGTGAGCCTTGTCCTGGAAGATCTGTAGAGCTCAACAAGGATGTCTGGCAAACCCTGGTGGAACAAAATTCCATTGTAGCTGTTAAGGAACTAGCAGAGAAGCTTGGATTTGGTCATTCAAGTCAGCGCTAGAAGAAAAATGACCATCTTTGGTTTCAAGACAAAAGATGTTCTTCCATTAGGATAATGCTCAGCCACATACAGCGAGGATAACATTCCAAAGGCTTGAGCAGTTTGAATGGGAAACAATACTCCACTCACCGTATTCACCGGACATTGCCCCATTTGTTTACTATTTATTCTGTAGATGAGGTCAGAACAGTACTGGAGGAGTATTTTTTGTTACAGACATTAGTTTTCAAATTGATATTATTTGGACGAGTGATGTTATGTTTATCTCTGCCATAAAAAAATAATGCCTTGAAGCTCAGTTTGATCATGTGCAGGTCAGTAAAATAAAAATACCTTACTTGAAAAATGGATAAGAGTATTTGACTGTATCCAACATGGAAAGAGTGGATTCAAATAAAACGATGATACTTTAAGAGTTACATTTATTATTATTTTGCTGCCACTAGAATGTAATAAAGCATTCATATTTAACCTTTTAGCATTAAAACTGGATATATCCAGCCCAAATATCCTACTTGGCCAGATCCAGTCCCTCACACATACCCTACAATGTCATTCTAAAAATAAACTACTTTTTCAAAATTTTGAAGCTACAAAATGCTACATGGTTAATTTTCTAAAATGTGGATAAATAAGCATTACATTTGATAAATTAATCTGAATGCTAAAGGGTTAAGGTATATTCATAATGAAGAAAACTAAAGTTTAAAACAAAATACAAGAGCTAAAATTTACAAACTCAAACATTTCAGATTGTTAATAATCCAGAGAAATAGCAAATGATAAAATACACATACACACTGTTTAAATAGCACATATATAATTAAGAATTTATTGAGTCTTTTAAGTTTATTTTTATTTACTCCATAGATATGTAATTTTCAAAATAAAGGACAAAAAAAATATATGTACAGTTACCATTCATTGGTCAGTAATATAGATTTTTTTTTTTAAGCCAGACATTTTCAATATTGGAAAATGGACCCTCAGATATAGAACAATGTGAGATTCTTATGCAGTGCAGATTACACCACTGATATAAAACCTACACATCAAAAATAGTCATAGCCAATCGTTTCATCAGTTTTCTCTGCTGCAGCAACTACTTTTAAATGCCAGAATACAGCTGTTAGACATAATTGTTAATTATCTGCTAACAACAATTACCATATACAATCTATTTGAAATGTAATGTTAAAGGTTAGTTTTCAAATATTCTCCCATATTATTACAATATTTAAGGTGGAAACAGGTGATATATATAGCATGTTTTATAAATTCTATGGCCGATAAGGCAAAAGGCTTGTATGTTACTGCAGCCACATAAACTAGGTACTTGACCCATCAACTGGTTCCATTCCAAATCCACAGCTGAGTGGTTAGTATTCACAATAGCCAAATATCACTTTACATTTTTTGGCAAAGAAAATGGCTATATAAATATATATATATATATATATATATATAAATATACATATATATATATATCAATTTATACTGTTTTACATCAATATTTTTATATTCACAAAGGTAGGGTGGTAAAACATAAATAGAAACAGAACCTTTATTTTATCAGTCAAGCAAACTGGATCAACATAATTGTTATTGTAAGATGTGATCATACAATCAAGAGTCAAACAGCCATTGTACCTTACATATGTGTGTGCATGTATATAACAAGTGAGGATAAATATTCAACTGTAACCCCATCTAAAATTTCTATAACAAGTGAGTTTTGAAAGGATCCCATCCTTTAACTATCACAGATTTTGGATTGTTGATTTGTGTCTTAGTTAATATTCCAAAGAGGCTGTAATCTGTTTTTGCATGATTTATGAAACTTCTGTACAATCTGCTGACAGTAATTCTGGTTTGGATTGTATACATTCCATTTCATAAAATGAATTAAATAGAAATATTTTCCGTTTGTGTGCATGTGTGTGTGTGTATCTGCATCTGTTACTTCAAAAGTAGAATGTATATACCCATCATTACACAACTCAGTGCAACAGGTATATGAAGCCGTATGCCAATCACTGATGCTGCAAGTAAAAAAAAAAAACAAATGTTAGAGACGTATTGTAATTAAATGGCAATCTGTGTTATGTTTATATTTAGTGTTTGAGAATCAAATTTTTATGTTAGTAGATGGGGATAACATTTTACAAATTTGGACAGTTGCGTGTTGTGTTTTTACATGTCAATGACCTTTCTGCAGCTAATTATTTGTGAAATCAAAGACCAACAAAGTTATGTACCTTGTCTAGGGGTACAAATCATTACAGTAACAATATCGTTTGAAGCTTCAATCATAAGATTTACACAATAAGGTATTAAAATAGCTTGCTCATGGGCAATTCAAATAAGCTGCAAGTATTTTGTTTTGTTTCTTGGAAGAACACATTCCACCAAACTGCAAAGTAATGTTCAGCCTCAGACTAGAATTTCATTGTCTTGGTTCTCTTATCATTGGACACAAACATTGATATTGATTACAGGCAATCTTTCATGGCTGGTGTGCAGCAATGCATCATGTATAGGAGGATACCTGTACATGCTGAGTTTAACAACTGTTTCACACAGGTTTTCCTTGGTCACAAGTGACTCTAATAATGATCAAACTTTCATGCTTACAACCATATTTTTTTTTTGCATAATATATTACACTTAAAATATAGTTGTTGAGTGTTTAAGATTCTGGACTATACAGTTCACAACCTGCCTCTGGTACTGGCTGATCTACTAGAAACCTCAAAATATTTATTAGAGTTCACCTAACATAAAAGAGATATCCATTTCTACTTGCTTCAACAATTCATGCAAGTATCTGCATTTGTAGAACAGTGCAATGTATCTTTTCATGGAAAAATTAGTAAAAGAGTGTCATTCAGAAGTGGGTCAGTATTCGCTATTTAAAACAGAATAACAAAAACATGATTCAAATTAAAATACCAAGTATAAAAGTTTAGGTAATGTTATATGCTAAATTTTTGAAGTAAAATTATATCAATTGAGTGGGCAGTACTTCAATAAATTAAAGATACAGTAACTGTACTGCTTATTGTATATTGGAACTAAAAACATTATTCTGCTTGTTTCATCCAGCTTAGATCAGAAGTCCTCAACCCTGAAGATCATAACCCTACTTTATTGCATTTGTATGTGTTAGTGTATCGTGAGAGGTATTACTTTATTCATCTTTCATTAACCATTTCATCACTGTATTTATTTTGAGATGCTCTGTGTTTCTTTCAATTACTTTAAATATAACAAAGAATTTAGTAAAATAACTTAGTTATCATTAAGCTAGTGTTAGGAACATAAATTGTGACTAAGGTTTGGTAGAAGCTTTTAATTCAAAACTTATGAAAACAAGACATTTGTACGCAGAGCCAGAGCCGGTTTCAGCCAACAAAAGATACTCTAGTTTAAGATTCAAGTGTGTTTATTGATTAAAATAAAATAAAAATAATGTTTTAATTTTATTTGATAATTGATTGGAAATAAAGTATTTTGATGTGAGACCACCATAGCTTTTGAGAAACTGAAAGATGTGGTTTTAAAGAAAATATTGGGAGACAGTAGTTCAGATAAAAAATAGTAACTATTGCCTTGTGAGAGTTGTTGACTGGTTAACAGTAGAAAGGAAATCCAGCTGTACAAAGTACATTTGTTTTAACAATTCATGTTCAAATTTTCAAAAGAGGGGAGGAGTGAATCTTAATTTCTTATATTACAAAGGGTAAATTATTAGTAAACTTGTTTGTTTTAGGCACCTAATAGTAACTTAGTAAAACTAACAAATAGAAGCATCATTCCATATTTATGTCACCTTGTACTAAGTGTACCACTGCAAAATGAGCCTCAGCTGAGTTGATAGGATGCCAGTATATTATCTCAAGAGTTGGCAGTTCATCTCCTGTATCAAACAAAGATGATTTAAGGATGCAATTCACCTATTTTTAAATATTTACCATAAGATAAGTAGTTATTGCACACTTCTGTATACAATAGAATGTAGTATTTCTAATGTAGGTATCTCTTCATTAAAATGGCCAACCTATGTCTAAGCTGCCTCACTGTAGTATCTATGCAAGTTATTATAAAAGTCAATTTGCAAAATATCTAGTGACACTGAAATTCTGTACGAAATAGTTTAGAAATCAGGTCTTAGTTTCTTAATATATTTTACAGAGTACAACATTCAAATACAATGTACCTAGTTTTGCTGATCTAGCCCCAAAATGTTAAAATATTCTAAATTTCAAAGAAATAAATAGGCCTTGCTTTAAGTCACAGCTCATCAATAGATATTTTCATGATGACCTCTGTTTAGCTGGGTGTTCATCTCAGGTCTCGTTAATTTAATTAATTATACCAGTGTGCCATTGACACTTATTTCATCTAGTCTAAAGTAAAACTCAGAATCATAAAGATACATATGCTTTAATGCTGAAAGATCATGTATTTTTTAGTGAAGTCATTAACTATAATAGGACAATCATGCTTGGAACAAATATAACATTTTCACCAACCTTTATAGAAGATTCCAAAAACACCCTTCTTCTCTGAGAGAAACCAATTCTTTAGACGAGGGACTCGGCTCATATAAGCACAAGTACAAATGACCAAAAGTCCAAACACCAGCAGACCATCAAATGAGTAAACTGAAAAACAGTGAAAATAAAAAAAAATCATTCTATAATTCCATTTCATGCAAGACTCGTGGATTGCATTGATGATTCATTTAATAATAATAAAACTAATAATTCTTTCTACTCTAGGCACAAGGCTTGAAATTTGTGGGGAAAGCGGGTTGTTGATTACATTAACCCCATTGACCTCAGTGGAATGTAATGAATGAAATGCCACTAAACATTTTGCCCAGCATGCTAATGATTCTGCCATTCCTCCACCTTAATAATAATAATGATGGCTTCAAATTTTGGCACAAGGCCATCAATTTTGGGGTGGGGGTAAGTTGATTACATCAACCCCAGTGCTCAACTGGTACTTATTTTATCGACTCCAAAAGAATGAAAGGCAAAGTCAACCACAGCAGAATTTGAAATCAGAATGTAAGGACAGATGAAATGCTAAGCATTTTACACAGGTCCATCCTGAAAAAATAAAGTACCAGTCAAGTTGATATAATCAACTATTCTCCTCTCCCAAATTTCAGGCATTTTGCCTATTTTTAGAAATGGTCTTACAAAATCTTTAGAGTATCATCCAAAATGCATTGCAGTATTTCTTCTGCATTGAAATTGCGCCAAAGGCAACTTTGTCTTTCATCCTTCCAGAATTGAGTACTAGGATTGATGTAATTGACTAACCTCATTCCCTAAAAATTGTCAGCCTGTGTTGAAATTAGAAATCATTATTTTAGGTTGGTAGTTTGACAGAATCATTAGAGTGTCTAGGCAGTATTTATTCCAACTTTTTTTAGGTTCTGAGTTCAAAACTCACCAAGATCAACTTTGCCTTTCATCCAGGTGAAATAAAATAGCAGCCAACTATTGGGTGGGGTCAATGACATCAACTAATTTCCTCACCTCAAAATTGTTGCTTAAATAAGAAACCATTATTATTATTATTATTGTAAAGATGTGAGCTGGCAGAATCATTAACACACCATGCAAAATGCTTGGCAGTATTTCTGTGTTCAAATGCTGCCAAGGTCAACTTCGCCTTTTATTCTTCCAGTGTCAATGAAATAAATCTCAGTTGAGCACTGGGATCAATATAATCAATTAGCCTCCTTCCCCCGAATTTCAGTCCTTGTGCTTTAGTAGAAAAGATTATTATTATTATTATTGCAATAACTTTGCTGAGGTAACCATCAATGATAATAATTGTTGTAAATCATATTTGATATAATAAGCATCATGGCTGTGTGGTTGAGAACTTCACTTTTCAACCAAGTGGTTCCAAATTCAATCTCACTGCACAGCATTTTGAGCATTGAATCAAAATAGTGTCTGTCCTATTAGCGAAATTTGGTAGATGGAAATGCTGTAGAAGCATGCTAGATGGATTACATCTATTTTGGGATGGTACATTTAATTTGTCATCTAGTTTAACACTTCCACCTGGTTCTTGGATGTCTTTAGCAAAGTACAATCTGTTCCAAGTATTCAAACCAATTTCCCAGTCTGAAGATAACTTATTCCCTTCCAACTATCAGCCTTCAGAGATCCTGATAAAGGTCATAGGTTCTACTATTCTTCCTCTAATTTATACTTTTTTAAAAAAATGTTGGTATGAGTTTGAAATATAACATCACTTCATGGTTAAAAAAAAAAATTTGTATGGTTTTTATTAGGAAAAAAAAAGCATTGCCCATGTCTTTTGCAGACTTGCTAACAAATGAAGAGGTTGATATGGTTTCAATCTTGCTCTTTCATCTGCAAGACTCAATACTAATAGTCATCTAGTATGTCATAGTCATTGAGGGTTGTTAACATCTTATATTTGCAAGATTTGGGGCTGAAAGTCTGCAGTGGTGCTACACTGCAGCAGGTGCAACTCCTTTTTAGCTGAGTGAATTGGATTAACATGAAATGAAGTTTCTTGTCTAAGAACAGTTCATCAACTGGTCTGGAAATCAAACTCATGACTTTAAAAACATGGGACCAACAGCCTAATCATTAAGCTATGCAACTTCAAATGCTCACTATGAAGATCTGAGCTAATCACTTGCTCCCTAGTTTTCCTTACTTATGGGTTCAATATGAGTATTTGAATGCATAATGTTAATTTTCAATAAATGTCAACATGAGTTGTTTACTTTTAGGTCCTGTCTAAATAGATTCCACCACTAATCCATAACACTTCTAGTATGTACAGTTACTTAGCATTATGTATCCGAACCTAAGAAGCCATATCTCCTGCATATATCACCAATGTTTCCTGATACTTAGCTACTTTACAATTATCTGCATGAGCTAACATGGGCGCTCGACTTGCTAGAAATAGAAGCTAAATCTCTGCCATATACACCCTACTGTCTTGAAAAGGGATAAACACGTTGGATAATATAGTCTAAAATATGTAATGTCCACAAAAATTACAGATGGTCAAATCCGGAATGTTATTGAACACAGGTCTACTTAGACGGGACCTAAAAATAAACAGCTCGTGTTGACATTTATCGAAAATTGACATTATCCGTTCAAATGGTCATATTGAATCCGTTCGTTACAGACACTATTCATGTTTCAGTAATACACTTCTTACACTAAATATATAGCATGGTTTGATCGTTTGATTTTTCTTTTATTTTCAGTTGTAAAAACAGAATAATATTTAATGACCAACCCGCAAAAATCGGCCAATATAAAGATCCGCACCGGTTAACGAAAAAAAGAACACAAAAAAACCCAGCCTGCTGGGTGTTAACAACTGTGTAGGAAAGGAGTATGGAAAAAAATTGCGCAAACGAACCTGGGGGTAGGTGGGGAGAGGACTTTCGGAAAATTCACAAGATTTGATTTTCCCCTCATAACTTTCAGGAAAATGGATACATATTGGGGGGAAAAAAACCCAACACCCTCCCCTCCCAATTCTACGGCCTTGGCCTTCAAGCAGGCTATCCATATGCTAGAAATAACAGCTAAATCTCAAATGAGCAAGACCATTTTCAGTTCCACAAACACATGTTTTGCACTGGTCAAATGATTCTCTTTAATTTCAATTTGTCACAGTATTTCTTTGTTATTTTTACTTTTCTTTTTTCAAAAGAGCTTGCTGTTATTTCTGCACTCATATTTTTTGTAACTTTCAAAACAAAACAAAAAAAGAAAAAAAAAAGAAAAGAAAAAGGAAAAAAGAACACTTTAATTTCACATGAATTACTTTGTCATATTACTGCGGGAAATTACTCTGAAAGAAATCCTTGCAGAAAGGAGAGTAGATTGATTACATATTTCTTTCATTATGTTATCGCAGTTTTGTGAGATTTGGCTGTCATTTCTAGCATGTGAATAGCTTACTTGAAGGTCAAGGCCGTAGAATTGGGAGGGGGTTGGGGTATTTGAAAAGAAATGTTTGAAAAATTGAAATTTTACAAACAATATTTTTTCAGAATCGGATTTTCTATAGCCGAAAACGTGGGATTCCGTAAAAAAAAAAATCAATATATATCCATTTTCCTGAAAGTTATAAGGGAAAAATTGGATCTTGTAAATTTTCCGAAAGTCCTCTCCCGATTCCCAGGTTCGTTTGCGCAATTTTTTTCATATTCGTTTTCTACAGTTGTTAACACTCAGCATGCTGGTTTTGATTTTGTTCTCGTTAACGGGTGAGGATCTTTATATTGACCCAAAAATCTAACTTCACGAATTAATCCAACACATAAAAAAAGTCTAAAACAAAAGGAGAATTCTTCGAAAGCTGATTCAATTTATTTATAATATAAAATTTAGCCTTAAATTATATAATAACTTTGCTATTGTTGTTCAGACTCAGGTCAGCCATACTCGAGAAGACCCAAGATCAAAGATATTCGCACCTTTACTGTCTTGTGCTTTATTTTAACATGGTGTATTTAGGAGTACATTATCCAATGTGTATTTCTTATTTTTAACATGCAGGGTATGATTTTAAGATCAAGCGCGTAAGTACAGGGGTGCAGAACCTGTAGCAGAGCTAACCTCTTGCCCGCAAGTGAAATTTTGCCCACATTCAAATCTGAAGCCGCCCACTGAGGAAACGTTTAATTTACAAAACTCAAACAATAACTTCACATGAGTTGCATATTTATAAACTTGTACAATTTAAGCACCCGTAATTTTTCTTAACAGAGACACGCACCAAAAAGTTTTTATGCACTTGTAATTCACATAGATATTAAAAATTTCCTTACTCTCAAAGAGCTGTAGTTGGTTCGATTAATTCGTTAGCTATGGCCAAAGGTATGTAACTCTAAATATTGACAATCTATCGACACTCCACCAATATGAACACTGACATATATATACACACACATATATATATATATATAAACACCTATAGATGTTGACAACTTCCATTAAACATACTGACAAGCATTTATGATTACACTTACACTAGTTCCTACACTTTCAACGTTTAAGCATTATTACATACACTGATATGTTTACATAGGTGCCTATAAACTCACACTAAAACCGATTCCAAATGTCATTTCAGTGGACTGTATTATGAAGAAATTAAGAACAAGGAAATTAGCTTAAAAAACAACAACAAAAACAAAAGGAAAACTTCAGGTTCTACAAACGTTACAATCGTCCTACTAATGCAGACCTATAACCAGAAATTATCGACTGCGATAAACTGTTATATAATAGGAAGTTGTTTGGATAACGAAAAAGAAAAAGGTGAATATACTTCTTACTAAACATACCGTTTGTCATAATGGAAAAGAAGTATTTTCTCGACTTGAAAGAAATATCAAAACACTGACAGCGTGTCAATATCAGGTGAAATGACAAGTGCGCATGACAAGTTTTCTAGAATTACCTCCCCTGATTCAATGAGTTGCTTAGGGATTTATAAAAATGTTCAGATGTTACACGCCAAAGGTTGAAACAGAAATATATAAGATACAAAGGATATTGCAGTATTTTGAACCGGACTTGATTTTGAATTTAAATCCCACCAGAGTCAACTTTATTTTTCATCTACTCAAAATGATAAAAAACTAGTTTTTAACCCCAGGTCAACTCTGAACCAGCAGACTTAACTCTTTTCAATTTTGATACAAGACCAGCAATTTTGAGGCGAGAGGAAGTCAATTACATCTATTCCAGGGCTCAAAATTTTATCGACCTCGAAGATATGGAAGGTGAAATTGACCTTGGTGGGACTAGAACTTAGCTCATCAAAAGCCAGAAGAAATAGCGCAATGTATTTTCTTCTGACGCTTTAACGATTCTGTCAACTGTCCACCTCAAGACGAACATTTTTGAAGGAAGAGAATTATTGTATAACATCAACCCCAGTACTTGACAGGTATTTTATCGACCCTTAAAAGGTAAAATTCAAAGTTGATTTCGGCGGGATGCAATTTTTCCTGTGGAGGAGTGAAGGGCAACGTCAGGACCAGGACAGCCTCTTTTTTTAACAACCTCTTCGTGAGGACATTGAAGTGAGCGGATGGGTGGAGGGAATTTCAGAGGGAGAATAGTTACTAGGTAGGGATCAGGATGGTGTACGTTTGAAGATATATCTAACGAGTTCCTTGTGAAGTGAAGCTGTGTACTCTGTTCTGAATTCGCTTTGAGCATTCTTATTTTTGTTTCTTCTATAAGCTATTTCGGCTCGCAGTTTATCTGTTGTAGGGATATATTTCCTTTTACTTTCTTGCCTTTCTACTGCCAACACTAACGATGGTGACAAAGTTACGTAATAGTAATGATGTTTTGAGACCATTTGTTAGCAAAAGTGATGTAGTGGCCTGGATAAAAAAGGTGAAACTCAAGGCAAAGTTGCAGAACATTCAAAACGTGGCTAGTCTTATGCCATATTATTTAGAGAGAAGCACCTGAATCTGTATCTAGAGATAGATGAAGTGGATCAACTGAAAGTCAAAAAGATTGAAGAGCAACTGAAGGGTGCATATACAGAAGGAGAATCTAAAGACTACAGCAAACTTGGACGAATGAGATGGATGGGTGACTAAGTTGATGACTAGGTAAGCAAGATGAGGAGATTAAGTGGGTTAGCTGGGTTTACCAATAGGGCGATGGAGCAGATTGTGAAGCTGGCTTTTATGACAGGAGTCTTCGATCATATCTCAGTGAGGTTGCAGCAGCTGCCAGACATCAACACAATGTCGTTTAAGGGACCATACTTTAGGTGTTGGGATCTGCACATGGTCAGAGATAGGAAAGAACCAAAATCTGAAGTGATGTGTTACTGATGTTCCCAACCCAGGCACATTGCTAGTTATTGCAAACCGGAAAATGCTGGAAGGAAAGTTACTTCACCAGCAGCTTCCCCATAAACTGATTAGAGGTGCACTTAAGTTCATTGCCTGTAACAACGGTGTTGGTCAGAGGCAAAGCATCTATGTATGCAATGCATATACTGCATGTCTTACATTTTTTCCAGGATAAATAATTTTTGTGTAATATAAAATTAATTATTAATTTTTATTATCTTCATTGTACTCATGATATTTCTTTTTTGTACTTCCCGTCCCTCCATTTCTTAGTATAGATTGTAAATAATCGATATCATTCACAAAGTGTAAGTAGAGAAAGTTCCTGTTTGCTTAGCAAGAAAAGCAGTGAATTAATTGCTTTCCTATTCTGTTCTTTTTGAGAAGGGAGCATGAAAAGGAGGGATGCAACAACAGAGTGGCAGGTTAAAGAAGGTAAAGCAGAATTGTTTTCTGCTTGTCTTTCAGTCATAGTCTATCAAAAAGTGGAGGCACAATGGCCCAGTGGTTAGGGCAGCGGACTCGTGGTCGTAGGATTGCAGTTTCGATTCCCAGACCGGGCGTTGTGAGTGTTTATTGAGCGAAACACCTAAAGCTCCATGATGCTCCAGCAGGGGATAGTGGTGAACC
>NC_068991.1:41008307-41024693 GCF_001194135.2 Octopus bimaculoides | reverse complement strand
AAAGGTTATGTAAAAAAAGTTAAACTAGCATCTAAATTCTTTGCTAGAATAAAACTTCCATTTATTGAAAAAAATTATAACCCAGTAACATTTTTTCATACTCTCATTCACCCACCCCCACCTCACCTGGTAAATGAGTCAATCGGCTAAGTTTCCTCTCTACTTTCCTGATCTTTTGCAACAAGATGCTTTGAAGATGAGAAAAATATTATCATTCTTGGAAAAGAGAAACCAATGCTTGAACCAAAGTGGGCAGCAAGGAATGTTATTATTTTGAAAAAGAGGGAGGGTGAAAGAAAACAGAGAGAGAAGTATCCATGACATGAGGTAGAGGGAATGTAATTGTAACACTTTCATGTGATTAGTTGAAGGGAAAGAGAGGAGACAGAAAGAGAGGATAAGGCAAAGAGGGAGAAAGAAAGAGAGAGAGAAGCATCCATGATGTGTGGTAGGGGGAATGTAATAATTTTAGCAGAGAGGTGAGGTTAAAGAAAGGTAGAGAGAAGAAAGAAAGAGTGGAGAGAAAGGTGGGAAAGAAAGAGGGAAGATGATGGTGATGGTGGTGGTGGTGGTGGCAGTAGTGACTGGATAATGAAAAGAGTATTTTTTAAAAATTGAACTAAGTTTTTTATGTCACCTATCACTTAACACATACATATAAGTGAAATTCCATGAAATGTTCATGCTTATTTACATAGCAGTTATATGCAATTTAACTAAAGGTTGTATCATATGCACAGGATATTTCTTTTGTTTATGGGGAAAATGGGAAAATAATGAATATTAATTTTATGAACACTGTGTATTAAGTCTATAAAATTGTGCATAAAGTATATAAAGTACATTAAGTAATCATCACATTCCAACTTCTTTCACTTTTCAATGAGTAGCTGATGAGTGACTATTTTTCCATACAGTCACAACACACTATGTTTTCAGGTTTTTTGGATAAAGTTTTCAGACATAACCCAATAGGTTTACCATTAATTCTGTGAAAATATTCACAGGTCCCACTAGTATTAGAAAATCCAGAGAATTGGAGTACAGGCAAGAGGACTCATTGCAATCCTAGATTTTCAGTTTAAATTTTTATTAGTGATATTTGAAACCATGTTGAGTGGCTCAGAGATTCTTGTTTTTGATTCTTCAAAAAGTCCACTTGATATTTTGAGGTATATTCGTGAGGTTGAGAATTTCAAAAAACAATTGGTATTGGTAGGTATAATTGTATTAATCACGGCATGAGATTAGGCTAGTTGCATTTATTACAAACAAAAGCAAAACTCTTGAAAATTTAACATCAAATTTATTTAATGGGAGGCTGAACATGAATACATACATAAGTTATCAAAACCTCACTGGTAGAGAGACTAGGATATAAAGATCGACTTAACTGTTTGCTTGGTTATTAATTATCTTGAAGATGCAAGACTGTTGAAGCTTGTTGAAGCTTTATCATTAATTTGAGAGCCAAGTTGTGTTCTCTTCAAATGCCATGAAGGCTCTGGTTGGTTTTTAGTGCTAAACTATTTAATTGGAGAAAAGAGTACACATTTCAAGGACTCTTGAGATGATGTTCTAACTGGTAGTCGGATCTGAAAACTGATTGGTCAATAAATAGTGTCCACATTAAGATCATATGCTCCAATTGTAAATAATTCATGATAGTGAACTGATAATTGAGTGAAAAGGATTCAAATAACAGGCTTCAGCACAATATGAAGAACAACAGGTTTGAAGAATTTTACTACTGGGTTCTGGATGGTGCTGCTGAACCACCAGAGAAGTGAGGTCAATGTCAAGAACCAGAAACTGTTTTAAAAAAATTGTTTAATAGCATTTTGCATAAAGTTGTTCATATTGAGTAAAGATTTAAAAACAATCATGTTTTAAAACTTTGAGTTCAGATTTGTAGAACTGTTGAATCCCAAGCATTTTCATACTTATAAAAAACATTTTCAATGGAAGTATTTTCATCTTTGGAAGTCTATAAAAACATATTGGATTTAGATGGATTGAATTGCGAGCTGAAATCAGTTTATACTGCAGATTTTGCAAAACAAGTGTGATGCATCTAAGAAGTTGCAGACATAATATGGGAGCTTGAACTAAACCAAGCTCTGGCAGAAGCAACAAAATTACTATGTCTGATTCTGGCCATACCTACCATATCTGCTTCCTGTGAGAAATTACTTTCTTCATTAAAGTGAATAAATAATTATATGAGGTATATGAGTTATTTGGTCTTTATTTCCATGAATATAGATCTTTTAAAGGAGATGAAGGCAGAGTGTGGTGCTGATACATTTTATAGCTAAGTGATCAATGAATTTGCCAAAAAGTAATGAACAATTGAACTGACTGATAAATAAATTTTAAATAGCTCATTATTTATAGGTTCTATCCTTTTCTCAGATTTTTCTTGTAACTCATAATAGTCATCATGGCAGGCCTGTTGCCTGGTATTGCTAATGAGGAAACATCAAGTCCAGTTGAGAGGAGTATCAAGCCCAAAGCATGGCCTGTTGGTAGAAGTGCAGTTCCTCACATTAAAACTAGTTCATAATACATTTGCAGACAAAGTGATTGGCCTATATCATGGACTGCACACCTTGATTTCCAAGTCACTTTTCGTCACTGGTGGTGGGGACAAGGGAAATGTGAGCTTGTCAATATGGCTTGTACAACTCTAGTGACCATAAAAATGGTTGAGAGCCGAAGAGGAAAAACTAACCTCAGTGCGGTGGAGGTTAGGTGCAGGGGCATCTATGAAACAGACCTAAAGGTACAAGGGATGTTGATGACACTACAGGTAATTGTAGTCGAAGAGGTAGTGGATGGTGTTGGGAATGTATGTGATTGTCTGGTTGGGTGGTGTAATGAATGGCAAGACAGGTGAGGAATTTAGTGACTGTTATGTTGCATGCTGTAAGTGTGGAGTAGAGAAAGAAGGCTGTAGGAGTGACAGTTTGCCTTCAGAGAGAGGGAATACTTTAGGCTATTTCAAAGATGAGGACTTCCAGGCTGAGTTTGATGGTAAATGATGAACAGTGTAGTATTTTTGGAATGAACAACCCACCCCAAAACTAAGAATCAGGACGATTTGCTACAAACACACTCTGAAAGGAGAGGCTTGGGACAGGTTCAACAGAAGAGTGGACAGATGGAAGGATGTGGGCATTTTGATACTGTGAGAAGAGGAAGTGACACGTAGTATGCTGCTGCTGATGACTGTAGTTCAGCCGACAAAGAACAAACTTCAACTGGTGCTAAATTTTCATGAGCTGAATGAGTGTGTGTCTTGCCATATGGGTGATGAAATGGCAGATGTATGTGGGAAGACTTTGCAGGAGTGGAGGTGAATGACAGGGGCAACTATGATTGTTGACCTCAAGTTGGCATATATCTGCAGCTTCGTGTATCTGAAGAATTGTGGAGGTACCAGCTAGTGAGGCACAAAGGCAGTATGTACTGTCTGATTCAGCTGGGGTTCAGTTAAGTTCAGCACCAAAAACCATGGTGAAGGTTTTCAAGGCAATCTTGGTGAATGAGGCCAAGATGAAGCAGGCTGCTAGTTCCTACACTGATATCCTGGTAAATGAGAGTGTAGTATCTGCAGAGGAAATTATGGGTCATCTGAGAAGGTTCAGGTTGACTGCAAAACTGCCAGAGGCCACAGATGGAAGCTTGGCACTGGAGCTCAAGCTTAAAATGAGATAAAGTAGGCAGGCTTGTGTATCAGAAAGGAAATGAGATCCCAGACTGACGCAAGGATATGAATAGACAAGAGCTATTGTCATAATGTGATGGTAGGACACTGCTCTGTTGCAGGATGGCTATGAGTGGCATGTAGCTACATCAAGAAGCAAGCTGAAGGAATGAAGTGGGTTGATAAAAATGGGAGAGAAAACAGTCATAATAATGCAAGATGTTTTGAAGAGAGTGAGAGGGGAGAATCCAGTGAAGGGCAGCTGGTGTGTACCACAAACAAAGAAAGGGGTCATATGGTGTGATGCAAGTAGCATAGCAATAGGAGTCTTTCTGGAATTGAAGCTGTATACTCTGCTCTAAATTCGTCTCTCGGTAAAGGCATTCTTATTTTTGCCATTCCTTCTACATTTCCAATGCTCTAATGATTCTTCTAACTCAATAATGACGTGATTGTTGTTTACAGTACTCAGGTGTTCTGTAATTCTTTGGAAAAGAGTAAAAGAAGGGACAGAAAGCAGCAGTAAGTCAAGTAAAGAAAGACAGTAATGACAACATAGTATATAGGATAAAATAGAAGACAGAAAAATGAACAGTAAAAGAGCCATGAAGAGGAAAGGGTGCATAGGAACATAATGAGCAGTGTGGACAAATTTGGAAATGTGGAAATCTGGAATTTTTGACAAATGTGGAAATTTGGAATTTTTGAAAGATACAGTGTCTGTTCTTTCTTCAGACAGCATATTGACCATACTGTGTTTTTATTTTTCATTTCAGATAGTGTACCAAGGACTTGATTATCCAATGTTTCCTTCCCTGTTTTCTAATATGACATGGTGTAATTTCAGTGAGATTTGGTTGCTGTTTCTAATAGGTCAAACAACCACATAGAAGCTCCCTTGTTGCTTTGTACAGTAAGTTGCCATTGCTGTTGCTTAGCTCCAGATCAGCTCTGATGGAGCAGCACCTTTGACTGAAAATATTCCAGCTATAACCCTTCTGTCTCTTTAGGAGCATGTAGAAATGCACTGTCCAATGTATCCTTTATTTAAACTAACAAAAATAATGAGCTTATGTATTTTAATAAATCTTGAAAATAATCAATAATTTGGAGTTATTTTGTTTGTACAGTAACTAACGTCTTCAATAATTTTTTTTTTTGGGAATAGAAAAGATTCATCATCATAAGATGGAATTTGTTGAGGCAGATTTTCCACAAGTGGATGCCCTTCCTGTCACTAACCTCACCTGTTTCCCAGTAAGATAATATTCCCTATGACCAGTCATGTTTTCATGAATGATTGAAAATGAAGGATACTGCTTGCATGATAGTGACATTTGTTTACAACTATCACATGAAGTCAGGGAAAGAAGACAGTTAAACAAACATGCACCCCCCACCCACATAACCAGCTTCTTTCAGTTTCCATCTACCAAATCCAATCACAAGGCTTTGGTCCACCTGGGGCTATAGCAGAAGACACTTGCCTAATGTGCTGTGTAGTGGGACTCAACTTAAAACCATGTGGTTGGGAACTAAGCTTCTTATCACACAGCCATGCCTGCACCTTGCATAAAATTATGGCGGAGCATTTCATTTAAATAGAAACACTTTAAAATAGAAAATTTTGTATCATAGAATCAGAGTTGCTCTCAG
This sequence comes from Octopus bimaculoides, assembly GCF_001194135.2. Classification (NCBI taxonomy): domain Eukaryota; kingdom Metazoa; phylum Mollusca; class Cephalopoda; order Octopoda; family Octopodidae; genus Octopus; species Octopus bimaculoides. The sequence continues at coordinate 41,019,328 of NC_068991.1, read as the reverse complement.
GTTGGTATTAAACATGGTTAAAGAAAATTCAAATCAGATGAGCATTCACAAACTGATTCTAAGAATGTGTCATTAATACACAGGAAGAAATGCTTAAGTTAAAAAGTTATGTTCTCTTCTCTCATATGGAATTTCTCTGATATTTGTCTAAAACCCTGAACTATACCAACATAAGTGATCTTACAAGAATCCAGAAAGTGTAACTCTTGATATGTCAGGATAAACAAGCTTCTTCATCTCAACAAATTAAGAGAGGAAATGTGTGTGTGTGTGCATGCATGTGGTAGTGTGTTATATGTGGAATGGGTTTGAATGTCTATGTACGAATGTTTTTCATGAGTTCATCTGTGGTAATATGAATATGATTATTCAGTTTAAGCATTGCAGATCTATCTCCATGAAGAAATGTGAGTGGGGAAGCATTTTCAGAAGGCTGCAGTTTTGCTGGAGAAGGAAATGGTAAAAGTGTTTAGTGCAAAGCCTAGAAGTTGAGAACATAGCAGAGGTGATGAAAGAAGAAGAGATGAATGTTTTATGCATGTATGTAACTTACTAGTTTAAAGGAGCAGATGTAGTAGAAAACGTCAGTGATAGAAAAAAGTATGTCTGAGAGCTAAATAACTTCATAAAGAATCAGCAATTGATCAAAGTAGAAATATTAGTAGCTGTTCAAAGAAGAACAAATGCTTCTTGAGAATTAAATCTAATGCTGTAATTACACATTTATTCTTTTTTTTCTCCATAGCCTTGAAATCTGTATTTGATAAAAAGTTTTTAGTATAACAGCATCACATCATTACACCATCATTGGATACATAGTAATGTGTCTAATAATGGCTATCAATTAACCCTACACTTACAAAAATTGTGTGTTAAATGAAGGAATGTATGTGAGTGTCTACTGAAATACTACATAATTACATCAGGGTGTGTTAGCAGTTGGTACCAAAATGTGTGTAAAACAAATAATCCCACTAAATTGTGATGTTAATGTAAAATTAACAAAAAATATCTGTATTTACAAATTTTCATATTACTCGCATAAGCCAATACTTATTCTTGCCTTTATCTGATAACCCACCCTTACTTTTCTTACTTCCTTTTCTCATCATCATCTTGCTCCTTTCACTTTCTCACCCATTCTGACACACCTAATATCTTTCTTCTTTGCTCTTAGCCTTTCCTTAGGTCACTTGAACAGGATCCATGAGTACTCTAGTGTTGGTAGCATGAGAAAATGCACCCTCTGTGGAGGATGTTGGGAAAGGCATCCAACTGTTGAAACCAAGCCAAATGATATACACAAGCATCAACCTTTATAAGCAGTAGATCCCAAAATGAAATGATTCAGATAGTGACAACCCATCCAACCTATGCCAGCATGTAAAGAGAATGCAAAATGATTACGATGATGATAATGATGATGCACATTGTTCATCATACATCTGTTTTTTCAGACTTGCATGGCTTGGTTGAACATGCTATTTGAGGCATCATTTTACAGTCAGACGTCATTCATGACACTAGCTTACTTGTTTTTCAAGTGAGAAATTATATATTCTACACAGGTTCAAAGGCATGAAATGTTCAGACAGTTTGTTGACAGGAGAAAGTAATAACAACATTATGTGCTGCACTTTTGCACAAGTGACTGACAATGTAAACAAATACTCAGACAAACATGCATGCACACACACACGCACATATGAAAATATTTCAGTTTTTGTCTATGATATCCATTCAAAAGGCTTCGGTCAGTGGAGCAATAGTAAAAGACACTTGTTCAAGGTGCTGTGTAACAGGATTAGTTTCATCCTAAAGATGTCATTCTTGACAAGGAACATATATGAAATGCAGACTGTGATAATGACAACTCAGTAGCTACTACTGTCTACACGACTGACTCCAGCTGGTCACTGACAGAAACTACTGATGTGTACACACTGAAAAAATTCATGGGGAAATTTACATGAGTCTGTTGAAAACCTGCTAAACGATCTTGAGGTTAAGGAACAGTGAGCACATCTGGGGATTCTTGAATTTATATATATTGAATATGTCATTGTACTGCTGTTTGTTATTAAACAACAGTTATGACTGTAATCAATGTAGGAAACAGAATATATATATATGTATATATACTAAAACAGAAAACTGAAAAAAAGTTTTGGTATTACTTACTCTATATTACATGTTTAGGATATTGTTTTCTTCAGACTCTATATGTTCTGAATTCAAATCCCACCTAGGTCAATTTTGTTATTCATCCTTTCAGAATAAAATGAAGAACCAGTTAAGCAGTGGGGCTAATGGTATATCAACTAACTAACCTTTTTCCCTCAAAATTTCTGGGCTTGTGCCTAAATCTGCAACCCCACTGAGGTCAACTTTGCCTTTCATCCTTTTGGGGTTTATAAAATAAGTAGCAGTAGGGTACTGGAGTTGATGTAATTGACTATCTCCCTCCCCCACTACCACCAAAAATTTCAGGCCCTATGCCTATAGTAGAAAGGATTATTTATGAATTAGTTTACATGTACCTCTCTCTTTCTATGTATCAATTAAATGTAAGCCCAACACTCTAACCTCTAATCACATGCCTTAGAGATCAGCATGTTGGGCTCATGGTTGTAAATTCATCTTTTCAATTTTCAAATGGGGTGGCTATGTTGAGAGTACCTGCAACAGGAGCTGGGGGGTTAACCTTCTGACAGACTTGTTTCCCATCCAGAGGGTAGAGGAGTTTTATACTCTCAGTTGCTTATATGTCTCAGAAATTGGGATAAGCTCCAGTTTAAATGAATCTGTAGGTTTGAGATGGATTAACTAATTCTTAATGAATGACTGTTATATGTATATAACATGCAAATGTGTTTTTCCATAATTCCACATTTCATATATTTTTTCTTTTATTCTATTACTTGTTTCAGTCATTTGATTGTGGTCATGCTGGAGTACTGCCACAAAGGGTTTTAGTTGAGCAAATCGACCCCAGGACTTATTTTTTTAAAGCCTATTACTTATTCTATCATCACTTTTGCTGAACCACTAAGTTATGGGGACATAAACACACCAACATCGGTTGTCAAGCAATGAATGGGAACAAAAACAGACAAAGATATGTACACAGATATATACATACATACACACACACACACACACATATATATGATGGGCTTCTTTCAGTTTCCCTTCACCAAACCACTCACAAGACTATAGTAGAAGACACTTTCCCAAGGTGCCATGCAGTGGGACTGAACTTGGAAGCATGTGGTTGGGAAGCAAGCTTCTTACCACACGGCTACATTTCAATAAATACTGAAATAATAATAAGTGAGATATGTATGAAAATAATATTAGACATGTAAAATAAAATACAATTAGGAAAGTAGAGAAAAAAAACATGTTCTTTATTTGGAATTGACCCAGGCATCTGCTGACCAAGCATCTATGGTGCTATTTCATGGTTTAGTTTATTTTTATTGGGAAACATTCTCTTCTATACTTCAAATCAAGGTACAACATTTTACATTCATCAGCTGACAATAAACACATTACCAGTGAACAGTTGAGTTACTGAGTAAATTTCTAGATGAATCATGATCAAGTAAACTCTAAGGAAGCAGAGAAACACGCTTACTTCCAGGAAGGATGAGGTAATATCCTCATAGTGAAATGCTTAGCATGCTTGCCTGGACACAAAAAACATCCGGTTCAATTCCCTCCAGGGAGGCAAATTTTTTTCATTTTTCTTTCTTTTGAAAGTATTGTTTACATATGTATGCTGAGTTATAAACATAAACACATACATACACACATTGTTTGTGTGTATGTTTGTGTATGTTATATATATATATATATATATATATATATATATATATATATATATATATATACACACATACATATGCATATATACAGACATGTATATACACATATAAGTATACTTGTGTGTGTTAAATGCATGTTTTTGAATGTGATTGTAATTTCAAAATGAAACAAAAAACACTAAAACGTGTTTCTCTAAGTAAACAGATTTTCATAAAATAAATTCAGTCAAAGTCGAAGGACTGGGGCAGGGATGGGGGAATAAATAAAACTACTGAGTGACTAGAAGTGTCAGAATTATAATTTGTTTTTTGTTCGTTTACCTTTTTAACAACATATTCATTACAAATTAATGATAATTTTCTTTCTCAAATACTAACTTGACAGCTTCTAGTACATTTTGGGTAACATAGGTTGGTTTCTTCAGTTCACTGTCAAGTACAAAGTCTCGGTGATTATGGTTTGAGATTTCTTTTCCTCCATACGTTACAAAATCACTGTCAGTTGTGTACACTCCAGTACAGACAAGTATTGACACAGACTTGTCAGTAAGGATAATACTTTCATCTGTCCCTGAAGACATCAGATCTATTACGGTGTCCTCAGTGTCCATCAGTTCGTCAACACTGGACATGTCCGAGTTGATACTAGAATTAGTCGTGTTGGCTAACTGCTGAACCTTTTTGGCTTGTTTTCTTTGTTTTGCAGATCGAGAATGCAGATATCGGTTATATAGATTCCCTCCATATATGTCAGTCTCTGGATTATCTCTGCAATAAATAAAATATATTTATCAATATGTTTTCAATATATATTTTGAAAATAATATGAAGATAGATTAAAACAATTAACCTTTTCTATTATAAAAATGAACTTGCTTTCTTATACTGACACAAATTGTTACATTTATAGTCAAAGGGGGTGAGATTGTATAATGTTCATGTTTTGCAAAGACAAGAGAAATATAAATGAAGTGAAATGACTTCATCACAAATAGTCCTTCCTCTTCAGGGTCAGAAAATACTTCATCCCCCAACATCTACAAACCCTCTACAAAGCTCAGGTGAGACCCACACTGTAATACTGCTCTCACATCTGGGATGCTGCTCTATATATACACAGACATCCAAAACATTTCAACCTCTGGTTCACAAATCTGTTGTCACTTCTTTCTCCTTTCAGTCTTTTCTACTGCTACTACTGTGGCCTCTGCTTGCCAGAACTATCTGATCTTAAACCATCTCTTCCTGACTCATTTGATTCTTCTCGTCCCCCATATTATGATTCTAACCTCAGGTCTTACATTAACCACTCTGTTTAGTCCTTCTCTAAATGCTGGTCCTCTGGAATTCCCTTTTTTGCCTATGTTTTTCTGGTAGCTGTCAACTTTAAATATTCAAGAGGAGCATTAACTATGTTGATCTCAATAATCTCAAAGAACCTTCAAAGGTCATCAGTACAACTCCTTCTTCCTGACCAAACTAATAAAAAAAACGCAAGAATCAAAAGCAAGTCACCAATAAATAAATTCTACCTCACAACAATGACCATAACACTATATAATAAAATATCAATTTCTAACTTTTGCACAAGGTCACAAGGAAGGATTATAGTGACTTGAATTGGTCCCAGTATATGTCTAGCAATACTGGGGAAATGAAATTAAAATTAATTTTAGTGGAATCTGTACTGTAAATTATGAAGACAGTACAGTTAGACATATTTTCTCTATCACTTTGCTACCATTTGTCTTACAAAATATGGATATTATAAATGCTGTAAAATACAAGATACTTTTCCATGACTACATATAAATCATAGTATGAACTAAAAAAATCATGTTTTGATATTTTCCTTTTATTTATTACTATTATCAGTAAGTGCTGTGGAATACTGAGGACAACTACAATGCTAATAGTATTAGGCAGGTTTTGAGAGATTTGATCTGAGCACTGCAATCTTAAAAAGATAAAAGCAGCCTAATTCCTTGCAGCTAATTGCATACAATGCTGGATTGTATCTCTTTATATCTACATTTATTTAGATCTAACCATTGGCTTGTGACAGTGCATTACCAATAAACGAATATGAATAGCTGGTCCTTCAATCTACCAGCTAGTTACCTCTTACTACACACCTACCTATAACTCTCAGCAAAATTATTTCTAGAATGAGACTTCACTTTTTTGGCAGTCAAGACAAAATTTTTAAATCTTTGGTAGTCAAATGATTTTATCTCTTGTAACTTCTCAGCTTTGATAATTTTAATAGTGAGCATGTTAATGATGTTGATTCCTGTCAAGTGATGTATTTGTTGTCACTTCATTAAAATATAACCAGCTGGCTCTGCACTTCTATTGTTTTTTGTAGTATAATGGAGTTTGCTTCATTAACTTTTAATATAACTATATCCCACCCAAGCCCATCTGTTGCATTCAATCTCTCTACTATATATTGCTTAATACTGTACCTTTATGGAACTTCCATTGCCTCCAGACACTAACCTCTCACATGTAACAAACAGATAAAAGTTAACTGCAGTTATTTGTATTATTGAGTCACCTGATCTAGGATGGACTAAACACTATGAGCACTATCCCAACTTTTCTAAGAGAAGGAATCTTTATGTAGTTGTTTGATCAGTTAGAAATAATGGGTTTCAAATTTTGGCATAAGGCCAGCAATTTCAGTGATGGGGGTAAGTTGATTACATCGACCTAGTTTTCAATTGGTAATTATTTTAACGACCCTGAAAGGGATGAAAAGTAAAGTTGACCATGGCAGAATTTGAACCCAGAATGTAAAGACAGACAAATGCCACTAAGCATTTTATCAAGCATTCTAACAATTCTGCCAGCTTGCTGCCTTGATCAGTTAGAAATAATAGCCCATTACCTTCTTGATCACATCCTTCTATTTTAGAAACAGAATGACACACTAGATAATGTTGTTCCTGAGATACAAAAAGATAGTATGTTCACAGCTAGAACAGCTTATATCATAAGTCCACTGTCCTTAGAGTAAAACAACAACTATTAAAAATAAAACAAAAACAATCCTAATCCACTCCCATTAAATAACCTGTGATACAGCTGTAGACTGACCCAATGCAGTAGATTGTCTGCACTCCATTGATACCTATGCTCTGGGCCTGGAGACTCAGCAGGTAGTCAGCATGATGGTAGGTAATTTCACTAGGTTTGCCAATCAATGCTGTGTATTTCAATTCTCGTCCAGTAACTTTCTGAAAGGGAAAAGTTTTCTTGATTAGGTGTCATTAGAGAGAATTTCAAAAACAAAGAAATAAATATATATATAAAATTTAAAATATAAACAACAGTAACAGAATGGAAAGATGTCTTTTTTCTTCCTTTTATCTTTTAATTTTTTTATATTTTACAATCTCAACATGAAAGCAGGATCAACACATTAGACACACTATACCCATCTATATTTTTTAGTGTATAAATGGAAATTATATTTTGTTGTTATTGTGGTAGTCACAGAAGATGGCTTATTTTAAAAATAGTATGACCTAGTTATTACTGGTATAAACAAAGAAATTTGCAAAAAAGGAACTAACTATTAAGAAAAAAGAGAACTAATAAAAGGAATTGAACAAAACAATATGGTTAAGTGAAATAGGAAAAATAAAAATAAAAACAAAGGAATATATGGCGTGATATACTGATCTAGGGACAGCAGACAAATATACTAACACTACTATAAGACATAACAGAGTCATACATTAAACTAAACTGACAACAGATGTGTTTCAGCCAGGACAGTCAATATATTGCTTGTTACATGAGAATGGATATCAATATATCTAAATTAAAACTGATACTGATATATTGTAAGAACAGAAACAACTGGAAAAATACATTGTAGTAAGTTTACTATTGAGGATAACAGACACTACACCCCCCCACCCTCACACCCCCATACACACGCACAAAACTCTCCAAGTTTACACACTAAACAGAAACATCTTGAATTTAACTAAATCTTATATTCATTTGATACATTTTAAAAAAACAGATTCCCTACAAAAGAGGAAAATATGTTGAATTATTACAATATAGTTTATTGCACACAGAATTATTATAATACAGCTTATTATGGTGATATTGTTTTATTTCACATTTAATTGAAGTTGGTGGAAGGAAAAAAGGAAATAATTATCTCAAGTTTTTCATAATTTGGGTACCTATGATACATATTTAATGAAACTGTACATGCATACATACACACACATACATACATACATACATACATACATCATGCACCAGCCTGCCCCACAGAAGCTGTATGTGAAACCAACTATCTCTGTTAAAGGAGAAATCCTGAAGGTGGTTGATAAGTACCTCAGCAGCACTCTCCAGATCTGTGAACAATGATGAAGTCAACACATGCATCAATGGGGGGAGGGTCAACATTTGGGTGGCTGCATGAATCAGTGTGAAGGAGAGGACAGACATTAGGCTGGCCACCAAGCTGAAGGTGTACCGAGCAGTTGTACTACCAGTGTGAGATTTGGCTGGTTTATGAACTGCCTGAGAAAGCTGTTGAAGATCATTTGGCAAGACAAGGTCCCAGACATGGAGGTCCTCTCCCAAGCTGATCTGCAAATTATTTATACACTGCTGAGGAGAGCACAAGTCAGATGGGCAGGTCACCTTGTGCAAATGCCTGACATACATCTCCCCAAGAGACTGTTTTACAGTGAACTGGCGAAAGGTAAGTGCATGCAAGGTGAACAGAAAAAGCACTTCAAGGATACGCTTAAAGCCTCACTGAAGAGCTTTCAGATCAACCCTGACACCTGGAAATGTAAGCACAAGACTTCCCAGCTTGGTGAAGCTGCACCAACAGAGGTACAACTACAAACAGAACAGGATTGCAGGGGCACAAAGAAAACACGAACTATGCAAGTTCAGAGTCAATTCCTTGCCTTCAGTCGCAACAGACTACTAGTGCCTGACATGCAACAGAGCCTTCTGAGCATGTGTTGGATTGATTGATCACAGTGGACACACCATGCCCAATCTTTTTCTCCTGTGTGATGTCCTTGGTCATCATTGACAGTGATAGGTGAAGTAGCAAATTGATTTAAGAAAAGAAATTACAATATTCATTCCATTAAGCTTCAAAACTGTGGAATTATAAATTTGTTATGATATTCAGAAATAAGTATCACAAATATATTTTCCTAATTCATATTGTAATTACTAGGTCATTGCCTGTTGTTATGCTGTTGGTAAAAATATTCGTTAATCATGCACATACCATCATAAATTGTTCAAAGTGAAAGTATTTTTTTAAAGTGTGTTGTGTGGTCTGTATATGGAAAGATACAGAAAAACAGACACACACACACAAACAACAACAACAAATATATGTGAGTGTGTGTGTGTGTGTGTGTGCATGCGTATGTGTGTATTATATACATATAGCCATCTTTTGAAGTTTGTGTTGTGTTGACAGACTTGCACTTAAAATTCCTGCATTTTTAATCAAAACTTGTTAGTTACTATGGTGACAATACTACCTCTCTCTCTCTCTATATATATATATATATCTCACAACAACTTTTTCTCCTTCTCTTCTATTCAAAATTAAAGTCTTTTTTTAAAGTTCGTGTTGCGTTGTCTATATGTTAAAAAATACAGAAACACACATAAACACACACACACACAACAAAAAACAACTAAATATATTATATATATATATACATATAATCTTTTTTAGAAGTGTTGTGTTGTATTGACAGACTTGCACTTAAAATTCCTGCATTTTAAATCAAAACTTGTTAGTTACTCTGGTGACAACAATAATCTGTCTGTCTATCCATCTCTTTCACACACACACACATACACACAGTCTCTCTGACTGTATTTCTCTCTCAACAACTTTTCTTCTCCCCTTTTATGCTGTGACAGACACAGATGGAGATTTGCTTCTCTTTTATAATATAGATTGTAAATAATTTATGTGCAAGTAAATATCCTTCTAAGAATGTATTTGTAGATATTAACTGAGAACAAACAAATAAGGAAGTAAAACAAATAAACAAAATAGTGAGTACCAACTGAAGACTGTTGAAGTACAAAAGCCCTTAATAGTTTTAAACTTGTGCATATTTCATGTCAAATTTCTAACAGTCACTTTTCTAATATTTAAGAAAGTAAGAAAAATCTATAAGCAAATAGTTTCTTTAGATTATTTAAAAGAATTGTAAATGTAAAACAATCCAATTGAAAAACTTTCCAGAGACAAAGCAGTATACATGTAGTCTTCTGGAAATCAAAGAATAAACCCCATCAATCACATTATGTAGCTATATCTAAAGAGTCACCTTCAGTGAATCAGAATTTCTAGAAATGTCCAGTTTACAAGGCATGCCACTTTTTACTTTCCGTTGTGATTTTTTTCTATAATTTTTATTGAAAAAATTTTTGTCTCAAAGAAAACATACTGATAAGTAAACTAGAAACAATAAACATAACTTTTTGTTGATGACCATTCAACCATTCTGGGACATACATTTTATATATAGTGTTATGAAACATTAAAAAAAAATCAGTAAAGCAACATAAATAAATAATCAACAAAATAAAAGATAACAAATTCTATGAAAATATGAAACAATTATTACAAAATGTGATCGATCAATTATATGGTAATTCAATGAACACTAAAACAAATTATTAACTTTGACTAATTAATCTTAATAATTTTTTCTCTTATCAAACTACTTATATATAATTATGTGTGTGTGTGTGTACATATACATATACACACAAACACATGTAAGTATATATATATATATGTGTGTGTGTGTGCATGTATGTCAATATTATGTGTGTATATATATTTCAAATTTGTTTTGCAAGATTTTTCGTGCATCTTCAAATCTTGCCAAAACAGATAGTCATTTTGTCCAATATGAAACATGAAACACATGCATTGGTTCTAGCTCACTTCTTTTTATTTTTATTCACCAGTTAGATAGCCAATTAACCAATTTACTAATTGATTACTTGATTAATTGTTCAGTCAATTAATCACTTAGCTGGCTTGTTAGAGTCCTTTCATTGCTATTCATGACCTCATTAATGACATGCTCTCATTATTTCAGGTCTGTCTTTTGTGTCATATGTATGTATGTATACATACATACATATTATATA
>NC_068991.1:40998375-41008297 GCF_001194135.2 Octopus bimaculoides | reverse complement strand
TATATACATACACACATATATACATATACATACATATATATACATATACGTACATACATACATATATACATACACCACACAATCACCATCATCATCCTAGAAACAGACCCAATGTAAAGAGGGCATGTGATTTGTGAGGCTGCAAATAGAAACAAACATTGATAAACCAGCTGATAGACTGATTGATTGAACAATTAATGAAGCAATCAATAAACTAATTGGTTAATTAGTTTACTAATAATTGATCCTAGTTTAGGTACAAGGCCATTGATTTTGTTTGGAGGAGAGTTATTCAATACCATTGACTCTGAAAGGATAAAAGACAAAGTTGACCTCAGTAGGGTTTGAAATCAGAATGTAAAGTGCTGTAACTAAATACTGCAAGGCATTTCGGCCTATGTACTAAATGACTCTGCACCAATTTACTATTATAATTAGTTATACAAAGAATGATAAAAAGAAATGAAAGAAATAAAACTAGTACATGTGTTTCTGATGGCAAGATGATTCTCCCAAGAGACAGCATATATATATATATATATATATATATATATTACACACATACATATGTATATGCATAGATACATGTATTCAATGCTTTAACGGCCACATTTCCATGCTTACTTGGGTCAGATGAAATTCAGTGAGGCAAATTTTCTACACCCAAACATTCTTCCTGTCATCAACTTTCACTGTGTCCCAGCAAAGTAATATTTCTCCTAGTGCTTCAAACATGAACAACACAATGGTTCGTCATGTTTTCATAGAAGATTGCAAATGAATAACATTGCTTCTTGTAAATGTTTATTTACAATTACAATGACATGAGGACTCATACATGCAAATGCATATATACAATAAGTTTCTTGCAGTTTCCACTGAACAGTTGCTTGCAGGCAAAGGTCTCTTACACATGTCCAGATATACAAGTAATTATGAAGCCCTTTTGCAGATTACCTCAATGATGATGAAAGACAATGACTTTATCATTGTAGCTGATGATTTTAACACACATGTTGGACAAAACTAATGGATTCCAAGATGTACACAGAGGCAATGCCTATTTTCTAGAAATGAAAAAGGAACAAGGCTGCTGGAGTTCTGTGAAGCAAATGACTTGATTATCTGCAACAGTAATTTCAGGAAACCAGCCAACCACCTGGTCACCTATTAATATGATAGATGGACAGACAAGCCCGGTTGGCTACATGCTCTCCAGAAAACAAGATAGATGGTTTGTTACAAATGTGAAGTAATTTCCCTGGTGAAGAATGCACAATCTAATATAGGTTGGTGATTAGTGACTTCAGACTTAGAGCTAGAAGGACTCAGAGATACAAACCAGTCTGGAAACAACAGATATGGAAATTTAATGGCCCATTGAAGAGTAGAAATTTGGAGAAATACTAATTAAAACATTTGATGGAAAGACAAAAGAAACAAACACATAGCATACAGGGCAACTGAAAATTTCTGTGGGACAATCTGTTGAAGACTAAAAACCAGATCTGAGGTTGGTGCAAGGTTCCAACCAAACTATGGGCAATGTAGTAGTGGGACAGTGAGGTAGTTTTCTTCTGTTATCATCTATCTGCTATCCACCCTCTTGGTCATATTGTACTGAGGCATCAGACCAATATAAAGTAGTGAGGCAGGAGCTAACCTCACTAGTATTAGTGCCACAATAAAATGTACCCAGTATGCTCTGTAAACCGGTTAGTGAATGAGCAGAAACATCATAGTTGAGAGCATCATTGTATTGTCAAGAATATGACATCTCTGGTGCCAGTGTCACAATAAAATTACCCAGTAGACTTTGTAAGGTGGTAGGCAAATTGGTAGAGCTGGCATAAAGTCAACAAGTACTTTTAGTCTTTTTGAAGACATGACAACTTCTATAGTGTTGGTGCCATGTTACATGTACTCAGTGCACTCTGTAAAATTACTGGTGATAAAAAAGGGCATCTAGCCATAGAAGTCATGTAGGAAGGTATTAACTTTGAATAAGAACTGACTTGAATCAAGACAGCTAACCCAAACCGGTTTGGAAAGACTTTAAATGTGCCCACTGGAAATTGTAATTCTGTGTGTGTTGTATGTGTGTGTGTGTGTGTGTGTGTGTGTGAGAGAGAGAGAGAGAGAGAGAGAGAGAGAGAGAGAGAGAGAGAGAGAGAGAGAGAGAGAGACAGACAGACAGACAGACAGACAGAGGGGGGATCTTGTGTTGTGTGATAATGATTCAGTTGTTCAATCAACTGAATTATCTACTCCTGAACTAACATATAAGTGACTAAGCATTCTCTAGATGCATGCATCCTTAAGATAATTCTAAGGCAGAGTCGGCATCATAGAGTGTTTGTGATAAGGCTGTACCTTTTGAATTACAGGTACAATCCATCTGACAGGCTTCTATACAGCTCCTATTTACTCGAGTTCACTCAACCCAAGGTTAGAGAAAATGGTGTTTGCCCATGATTCCATGTAAAGGGGACAGCAAATCCAGGATATAATGGTTACAAAGTTAACTTCCTAAACATTTGGCCACATTATGCTGTAACAGAGAATCTTGAGTTGAGTTTTATTATATTGCACATGTTTTTGTATTTCAATAATTCTATTAAGAAAAGCGTAAATATCATATAATTTGCTTCTCATGTAAACTGAAATCTTGTGCATATGTATTATTGGTCTAAGTTGATGAATGCAGTTGGTTTTATCCATATATTTAATTCAAAAGCCTATTCTTTTATGACAAATCATTTTCTACAATAAATACTGTTGAAATATAAATTCTAATCACATGGTAAAAGTCTTTGTAAATTTACTCCAGTAAATATTAGAAATTTAATACTGTAGTTGATACTAATAATGACATTGATAACAATATCAATAATAAAATGTAGTATTTTATCAATAAATATCAATATTAACTTAATTTCAAAAAACAAAATGCTTACTCAACAGGTATTTTATTTTTAATTCTTTACAGTCTTAAAGACAAAAAAAGAATAAGAAATCAATTTATGATTATATTTGTAAAAATAAGCATAACAATTTCCCATGCATTTATTCATTTCTTAGATTTGAAAAAATGGCAAGTCATAAAGACAGGAGAACAGAAACAGTAAGGTAATATAGAACCAAATAACTCAAGAAAACAGTATCAAGCTTTTAAGTATGTAGCAAGAGTAATTCCATTTGAGTGCAGTGCAGGGACAGAAAAACCAAAGAAAGTCATGTTGCACATCTTCACGCACGCACATGCGCATGCACATGTGCGCACGTGCACACACACACATGAAGAAATAGAAAAGAAAGAGAGGGAAACATATAAAAAGTTACAGCTATTCTCATTAAAACTAGTATGAAAATAAAATAGCAACAAATGTTTATGAGGAGCTAGGTAGCTTTACATTATATTTGACCAATGATTTTATCTTTAATGCATGCATGAAACATAATCTTTAATAAGACAGAAACAAACAAAAAAATAATGACATTGAAAAAAATATCTTATATTGCCATGTTCTTTTCTTGCTTATTTCGTTGTGTCTCAGTTAAAAGCAATGCTGTTTTTCATCAGTGAGCTTCATGAATATTATTTATGAAACAGGTTTTGTTCAGTTATGCCTTGTATGTGAAATAAATGATATCTGAAATGTTTTTTATTCTCTCTTGTGGCTATTTCTTTTGAGGATAGTTTTTAATTGCATTTTCAGTGATTTGCCTTGACAAGTTCTAATTTTACCCATACAGTGGATCTCACATATGTAACCAAAACTTGACTTAACTGAGATTATTCATGCAATCAATAAACACTGTTTCTGGGGGGTTTTAAAATCTAAAAGCAGGGACAATAACTCCAGTGATATCAGAAAATAAAGATGATGTAGATGGAAGTTAATTTTGTTTGCTTACATATTTCTAGGCAAAGTTATTGTCACAAGAGACTGTTTTTTTTTTCTCATTTGCATGAGAATATTTTAGAATTTTGGTCTTATTGTTATTTGGATACTATCAGAAACTATTTTGTATGAATATCTTCATCTTATATCATTTAGTTATTAGAGTTTGTATACACATCTGGCCAAGATTGAATACCTTGACACAAAGCAGAGAAATGGTTTTTGACATTCATGCACAGTCTGTAATTATCTCCTGGCTAAGTCAAAGAAGGAGCCTTTATGTGATCACTAGATCTGCTAGAAATTGTAACCAAATATTCTCTATTTTACACATCCTACCATCTTAAAAATAAATAATCTGATAATGTAATTTGGGATACACAATGTTTGAAAAGATATGCTCTGATAATAGCTCTACTCAATCAGGGTTGAACCAGACTAAATGACAACAACCATCAGCTAACATTCTGTCATGTAGTTTCCCATGGGTAAGTTCTGGATATATGTAATATTGATGAAGCTTAATGTTTCTCTTTTAGACAAGAGATTCTATGTCCCTTATGTCAGCATTATATATTTATCACTGCCCTATGCAGTCCTGTTGGTTACCATCCAAGAAATTTATTTTGAGTTTCTTTGGTTATGTTAAATTTCTTATACATTGTTTCTACTATTTATTTAATTTTGGCCTTAATGTTTTATCTTTATTCTCAGATCTCTCAGCACAGCCAGCCTTTGTTTCCTATCTAACCATTTCTTTAACATGAGAAAATAGATTTCTTTAGTTGTTTCTAAACTAAATATAAACCTTGCCTTAATTTCTGAGATGGTTCTTTTGTAAATCTTACATAAGTTATTTTGTAACAATTTCCTATTTGGATAATTATTTCTCCTTTCATTAATATCAAATCCTAATGTTGGCTACTCAATTACATCATTTTTTTTTAATGTTCAGAGAGAATGGTGAATCATCTTGCAAACAATATTATATTTTCTATTCTTTTACCAATACTGAAACTAGTAATTTATCAGGTCAGCCAGTATGTTTTTCTAATTACTTTCTAGTTAGTATTGAGGAGTTCTTAGAACTAATTTAATTTATAGGCAGTATACTTATTTTTTTATTTTTAATATATTGTTTTTACTGGCTTTTTTTAATTCCTATGTGTGTGTATCTTTTCTCTTGTACTTGTTTCAGTCATTGGACTGTGGTCATGCTAGGGCACTACTTTGAAGAGTTTAAGTGAACAAATTCACCACAGTACTTATTTTTGTAAGCATGAGACCATGCTGAAACCACTAAGTTACAAAGATGTAAACAAACCAATGCCAGTTGTCAAGTGGTGGTGGGGACAAATGCAGAGACCCACATACATACATACATACATACATACATATATATATATTTGCATCAGATTGTCATAATTTCAGTTTTACAATCAGTCCCAAAAAGACTGAAGTCATGTACTAGCCTGCTCCTGGAAAGTCTTACATTGAACAACTCCTGACAATCAATTTATGGCTACCAGCTCATTCGTTTCTCATCTCATGATTTCCAGATGGTTGCACAAGACTTCCTTAGAGAGTTCTGTATATATCAGGATACCAAAATCAGCAACCCAATGCAACTATCACAAAAACAAAGCAAAAATTCTCAAAGAGGTTGGCAGCCATCAAAGGGGTGATACCGCTATGCACAAAAGGATGCTAGGAACTGTACAGCATGGCCCTCAGAAGTGAGCTGTGTAATCTTGCAGTTACAAACAATCAATCTAAGTGCTCATTGGGATGCTCTGGTTATTATAGTGGGCAGCACCACCACCGATTTTCTCCAAGCTGTAGGGAGATTCACCTACCTTCGAAATACACTGTCAAGAAGTGTTCACATTGATGATGAAGTGAATACAAGGGTAGCAAAAGTCATCTCTATCTTTGGACATCATCATCACAAGATTTGCAAAGGACATGATTTGACTATAAAAACAAAATTTGACAAATACAAAGCTATTGTGATGACTACACTACTTTATGGTTGTGAAACCTGGACAGTTTACCAAAGACATGCCAAACAATTTAATCATTTTCCACCAAGGGTACCTGTGAATAATTCTTGACATTAGGTAGCAGGCTAAAATTCCCAACTCAACTGTGTTCAAGAGAGTTAATATGTTGTGTATATATGCTTTCCTGAGCAAATTCCCACTGTTGTGGAGCGGACATGTAGCATGCTTGCTACATGTCCACTTCCCAAACAGATCTTTGGTGAACTAGTAGCTGGGTCTTGGTTACATGGTGGACCAAAGAGAACCAGCCAATGTTTAGAGCTTTGTATGTTGTTAACAAGAACATAATTGAACTACAATTTTTTTCTGTCATTTATTATTATCATTATCATTATTATTATTTATTAATTATTATCTTTCATTATTAATTATTATTATTATTCATTAATTATTATTTATCATTATTATTAATTATTATTTATCATTATTATCAGTTACTATGATTATTATTATTTATTAATTATTATTTATCATTATTATTAATTACTATTATTATTATTTATCATTATTAATCATCATCATCATCATCATCATCATCATCCAATTCTGTTTCCATTTCTTGCCGAGTGTCTTCCTGATACCTACGGCAGAGAAATGCACTGTATACATTGGTAGGTCATTAAAATAAACACACTAGATTATTCATTTACAGAGTCATGTGATAGAGAAAAAGGGGAATCTCTCTGTCTTTCTGCTTTTTCTTCTTATTATTATTGTCATCATACATAGTGGTAGCTGCTTCAGAGACAAAGGTTGTCCTATTTTCTATCAGCTATACTATAATGGGTAAGTTCTTTAAGCTGAAGAAGATATTTATTATTATATGTGTTGTGCCTCACTCTTACAGAAAATATGTTCAATGTTTGTAACTGCAAGATTACACAGCTCACTTCTGTGGGCCATGCTGTACAGTTCCTAGCATCCTTTTGTGCATAGCAATATCACTTGGGTGTGTGTCTCTTTATACTCAACAGTTCTTAAGTAACATACACTGTTTTCCTAGACAATGTGTTGCTATTCTCTAAGACATTTTCAACATAGGCAGTATCCCCAGAACTCTGGGGGTACTGCCTATGTTGCTCTCTTTTGTCTCTCCAGATGAGCTTTTAAGTCTCTCTTAGGTTTGTTTGTTTATTTTCTGGAGAGACTAGTTTGATTATTTTGCATCTCCAGTAAAGGAGCTGGTTTTTGCTGTAAATGTTGTTTATGCTACTGCTGTTGTTGCAGGTGATTCCAACAACACAATGAATGAGATAGTGGTGGTGCTTTTGGTAGTGGCAGTGGTGGTACTGCTGCTGAAAATGATACTGGTTGATGAATGGAGAGGCAAATGACACATTTCGTCATTACTGCAGTAGTGGAAGCATTGGTAATAGTGGCAGTGTTGTTCTTATTTCTCTTTCTCTCCTTACTCTTGTCATTCATTTCATTGACATTGTAACTGTTGTTATTGAGTTAATGTTATTGCTACTGTTGCTCCTCCTTTGAAACTGGCAGAGCAGGAAATTCCTTTTCATTAGAAGCAATGAAATGAGATCTTATACTGGTTTCACTATTATTGTTTCTGGTAGTACTGTTGCTATTATTGTAGTTGTTAATGGTGGTGGTAGTATTGCACTTTGTGATGTGGCTGATAAATATTTGTGAAGAATTTTTTCAAGAAAATCATACTTTTTCCTTCACAATCAATAACCTTTGATGGACTGCTACAATGACCATGAAGTTTACTACCCATCACTCTCCTATTTTCAAAAACTTACAATGTTGACATTTTTGTATGATATAGTTGTTTGCTAAGTAGCAGACAAAGAGGTAGCCATACTTATTTTACAAATAAACTCAAAAGCAAACCAAAAAAAAAAGCCGAAAAAATCAAAAAATTTAAATTAAAATATTTTTAAAGAAATTAGATAGAAACAAGTATTAACTTATGGAGTTTATGCAGCTCAGATATGAAAACAACAACCACGATAATAATGATTCCTAATTTAGGCACAAGGTCAATAATTTTGATAGGAGTGGGTAATCTGATGTCATCATCCCAGTATTTGACTGGTACTTTTTATTTTATTAACCTCAGAACGATGAAAGGTAATATCAACCTTAGCAGGAACTGAATTCAGAACATAAAGAGTTGCAATATCACAAGGCATTTATTCCAACACTCTAACAATTTTCCCATCAGGTCAATAGACAATGGAGACAATTACAAAGACAGACATAAAGTGAAAGGGTTCACACACAAAACTGAATACTAAAAGAATGAAATATAATTATACACAGTATACAAATAATAATTGATGATGATGCAACCCTCCTGATACAAAAGGACCTTCATCTATAGCCAATCAAGAAACCACTTAGATTTAAAATCACTCTAAATACCAAGAGTAAATGTGCTCTATAACTGTCATTCTCCAACCATCAGATGCATTGTTCCTCATACCATTTTTGAGGCTCAGAGTTTTCTAAATTTCACTTGAAGACAGCACTTCCCTCTCCATCTTCACCTTCCTTTTCAAATGAAATTTGAAAAAGTTGATGTTGGCTCAACTGATGAGGAAAGTATCTATCCCTAAACTTTTCAACTTCATCCTTTACACAACCTCTTTCACTATAGACACCAGACAGAGGAAAACTGCCTTCTCTACCCAGTTAAAGGAAGATGGTAGGGCAATTATTACAATGGATTTAGCTGATTGTCAGATTTGTCCTGCATGAATTTGTGGGGTCATGTTTGACATAACCCCACAAATAAGGCACAGAACAAGTGCATGCAGATGGTCTTGTTGCCCTGTGCACATCTCATACAAGTCTGTCTGGTTGTACTTCTGTACTTAATGTCCTTATTTATTCTCTTAACCTGAAACATGAGATGAATAGTAGACAGGGAAATAGGAAAACTTCAATATTTATGCTGTGAATACTTTTAAGATGCAAACCAGCCACTGTTCCAGGAGACCTATGTTTAAGGGCATTCCAACTATGAAAATCTTCACTTTTTTCTTACTATCTGGGATAATATATTTCAATGTATTTCTTTTTAAGATGGTAGTGTGTACTTTAAGAGAAATTTAGCAATTATTTTTAGCAAGTATAATGAGCATATATAGATTCCCTCTTTGGACATCCATGTTTACCCCAAAGACATGAAGTATATAAGAGTAATAAAATAATCCAACCAAAAATCCTAATTAGATCCTTGTATTCATTAATAACAATGCAGAATCACACGCATATACATACAAACTAATGATGCTAATTAAAACAAATATCCTAACAGGATTTTATATATAGATAAATTTTATTCTGCAATTTCTACTAATTTCTACTTAAAACTTTAAAATTAAAAACAAAAAATTATCTTTTCAAGGCAATAATAACAACAACAATAAGTTGCTCTTTCAAAAATTTTTCTTAAGATTTAGTGGTACCTATTTGAGAGTATTAAACGATACCAATGTTTTGGAGTTATTAAATTGATCATCATTGAAGGTATATTAATATTGAATAAGATTTATTAAAAGATTAGAATTCCCTGTTTTCAAATTTTCTAAAATGGTGCCATTTTTGGCATACAAATTTAGAGGGAACATTATTCAAATAAGGTAGCTATCATTTTCAAGACTGTCTAGAAATAATGGATTGAATGAATCATTTGATGATCTTTAGGAACACAGAGGGGAAATAGATAGAGTGGTATTTACAGTTAATCATAATGTATGTATGTGTGTATATATATGTATGTATATGTGTGTGTGTGTGTGTGTTTGTGTGTGTGTATATATGCATGTATGTATATCTATATCTATCAATTTATAAATATATATATGTGTGTGTATGTTTATTATATACATACACGCACACACACATATATATATATACATATATATACATATGTATATATAAAGTACTTATATTTACACATACAGGCATATATATATAATATATATA
>NC_068991.1:40996422-40997917 GCF_001194135.2 Octopus bimaculoides | reverse complement strand
AAATATATATAGGGTGCGGTGAATAAATTGTTGTCTAAATTACACAAAAATAAAAATAACACTGACATCTCATTTTAACAGATATATTTACCAAAATTACATAAAAATATCTTGAAATGCTAAAGAGTAAACTTATTCCGTAAAATCGCCATTGGCTTCAACCACGGCCTCCAGATAACTACAGAATCTCCTGCAACTCTTCTGGGCGGTTTCCTCATTTAAGTTGGTGAATGCTGCCATAATCCTTGCTTTCAGTGCATCTTTGGGCACCTCACACATAATAATCAAGGGAGTTGCAGTCTGGGGAGCTAGGTGGCCAGATGTTAGGAGTGATGTGGTTGCAGAGTCATGTTGCCAGACACAGGGTCTTCCAGTAATCCCCCTCTTCACCCAGGGCAGCACCATCTTCTCCAGGAACTTGATGTAAGCCTCCTATTTGAGTCTAAGACCATATGGGAAGATGAATAGGGGCATAATGTTACCATCACTAGTGATCACTCCAAAACCATGATGTCCAATGGATATTTGATTTTTATCACTCTTGGTACATGTTTTGGGGACACAGCAAGCCAACAGTTGTTCTGTGTGTTCACCATCTGATCCTGGCAGAAATTTTTCTCATCTGAGAAAAACCAAAGCATGTTTGGTTGGAGGGGATGCTTGAGTTTGTTCAAAGGCTTTGTAATATGGTCTTTCCCCTTGTACTTGATGTTTTGGGATAAAAATTAGCCCTTTCTTATCTTGTATGATGAATACTGAATATCTTCATGCTCTACCTGCCTGATAAGAAACTCAGACATACCCATGTCCCTGGTGATGGACCTCATTGACTTGGAGGGATTGGAGTCAATCATGGGCTGGATGTCACCAACAAATTGAGGAGTTCTTTTCTTACCAGAATGATCAGAGTGAATTTTCTGAGCTGCCATACCTTTGTAATCACCATTTTGAATCCTCTGAACTGTCCTCAGATTGACACCCAAATACTGTGAAATGTTCATATTGGAGCTTGCAGTACAAATACCAAGCAGTACAGCATATCGTTTCCAAATTTCTGGCAGAGTGAAATGCGTAATGGTGCTGTTTTTCTCACAGATGGTGCCCAACTGACCCTACTATACTGTGTAGTTGACAAAATCCAAAACAAACAATTCACATGTATCAAATTAAAAATAAAAAAAGATGACAGTTTATCCATCACACCCTGTGTGTACATATATATATATATACATACACATATTTATATACATATACACACATATATATATACATATACATATATATATTTACATATATATACATATATATATATATACATATATATATATATATATACATATATATATATATACATATATACATATATATATATACATATATACATATATATATATATACATATATATATATATACATATATATATACATACATATATATATACATATATATATATACATATATATATATACATATATATATATACATATATATATA
>NC_068991.1:40995683-40996130 GCF_001194135.2 Octopus bimaculoides | reverse complement strand
CATATACATATATATATTTACATATATATACATATATATATATATACATATATATATATATATATACATATATATACATATACAAATATATATATATACATATACATATATATATATATACATATATATATATACATATAGGTATACACATATACATACATATACATATATATATATTCATATATATACACATATACATACATATACATATATACACACATACACATATATATACACACATATACACACACATACACACATATATTATACATACATGTATATTTACGTTTATATATGAATATATATATATACTTATTTATATAGATATAGATACACATGCATAGTACAAACTTATATACATACACACATATATACATACATAGAGACAATATATAGGTATATATATATATATATATATATATAGACACACACATATGATATATACAC
>NC_068991.1:40990198-40995673 GCF_001194135.2 Octopus bimaculoides | reverse complement strand
AATATATATATATATATATATATATATATATATATATAGACACACACATATGATATATACACATATATACATTGTGTGGTAACATTACAAAATAAGAGTTGTAAGAGTAACTTTAGTGGTAGTATTAGTAGTAGTAGGTAGCTAGCTGTGGTACTAGAAGAAATCCTACCTGATACAAACACTCCAAACAGTGCATGAAACAGCCATGTCCAAATCTGAAATCAAAATCATATCTAGTCTTGTGTTCTAATAGTTACATTTATGAGGGACCCTTCATAACTGGTAAGTAAAAGGTTAGTGGTTGTTAAAACAAGAGAGAGATATAGAAAGAGAGGAAAAGAAAGAAAAGACAGAAAGGGAGAAAGAGAGATAAATTAACAGAAAAAATACACAAGAACAATATTTATGAATCAGATATGAGAATTAGCAGCCAAACCAATGAAATAAATCAAACATGGTTGGTGACTGCAAAAAATATGACATACATACAAATACATATATATATATATAGTACAATGTGTTGTGTACGTTTGTTACAACAAAGGTCATTCAGTAAAAATATAATTACTTGATGTTATCTGAATGCTTTCCATTTACGTTTGGTGATCATTTTAAATAAATCTTATAAATTAATATATTTTTAAACAGGAATATTTGGGATGGAGAATGAAAATATGTGTGTGTGTGTGTGTGTGTGTGTGTGTGTGTGTGTGTGCGTGTGTGTGTGTATGTGTGTGTGTATATGTATTGTCAAGCAGTATATTCCTGGTTACAACATATAACCACTCAGAATATTACCAATTATTTCACACTAACCATTGCACTTGGCAATATTGACAACTCTTCGGACATAATAGCTGAAAGGGCATAACCTCTTTTATACAGTGGGTAAATATACAATCCTTGTTGGCTTGATGATGATAAAAAGCAGAACAAAAGCAAAAATGATAAATTATAACATTTTCCAGGAAGAAAAAGATGAGTTGCATCCCATGGGTTGCTGTTAGTTGTGGCTGAAGGGCATCAGCTTTGCATGTGTACATATTTTCTGTTCTTTAGTCCCCCCACAACCCCAAAAAAAGGCAGGGAGGGGACTACCACACTGCCAAAAGGAATTTATTTCCTATCATGAGGCCAAGATAAATAATCACTCTTTTAGAATCTAAGGGAGACACGATATTACAATATTAGCTAGTTATATAAAGCAATTGAAAGAAGAAAGAACATCATGCAAAATCAACAAGAAAGAGCTGGGGCAGCATTGGCCATGTGGATTTTGCAATGTTTGCTTGGCCAAGAGAAGAATCATTTAAAAAAATTTATACAATCCAGGTGCCTTCCTGAACTAAAAAAAGTGAAATATTTTGTTATTGTCCTTGTAATAGAAGGTTCATTTTGGCAACATGGTTGTTCCTTTTTCAGCCAAGAGAATGGAAAACTTGTACACATACACACACAACTGACAATGTTCCATAGGAGGCAATTCTTCTTTCCTTCTTGGAAAATGTTATAACTTTTCATCACTTCATTTTGTTTAGATTTTTATTATTACCAAGCAAGCCAGGACTATGTTTACCTCCTACATAAAAGAGGCTATGCACTTCTGGATAGCATATCTGAAGAGTAGTCAATATTACCAAGTGCTATCAGTAACATTCT
Organism: Octopus bimaculoides; assembly: GCF_001194135.2. Lineage (NCBI taxonomy): Eukaryota > Metazoa > Mollusca > Cephalopoda > Octopoda > Octopodidae > Octopus > Octopus bimaculoides. Next base: position 40,994,014 of record NC_068991.1, on the reverse strand, counting down.
AACCAGAAATATACCATAACCAGGAATATACTACTCAACAATATAAAAGTATAACCACTTAATCACTCTTTTAGAGGTGCTCTGTTTTCTGACTAATTATATATGTAGTTTAGATGCCTAAATAGGAGAAAAATACTTGGAAGTTGGTTAGTGTTATTAGAATTTGTTTGTAATACTGGAGCATAGTGAATTGTCTGAATCATTCGAATTTCATTGATTGGCTTGGTCAGGTCATAAAGTGTATGGCAATGTGGGTTTGGCATGCTGTTGATGGGTAGTAGGGTGACAAGTAAAGTAACCATTTTTACAATTATCCTACCACCTGCCAGCCAGTCCCATAACTTATTAACTGACCAATGAAATTTGGATTATTTGAACAATCCAATTTTCCTCCATGTTTTTTGTTCCTAAATCCATTCTTTCATATATATGTATGTAATGTGTGTATATTAACAGTTAAAATTTTAATTTTAGATTTAATAATACTAATATGTAACAAAAAAAAAATGAACAATAGGCCCTTCAACAGGATTTTAATCATTATCCCTTGCATCTAATAGCAATCTCTGTACTGTAATTGGTAATGCAGTAGCCTAGCAAGCAAAAGATGGATAAGTCCTGTCAGAGGGGATGTTGTTATGTTTTTATCTATTCCAAATTAGTGCTTTCGCGTGTGTGTGTGTGTGTGTGTGTGTGTGTGTGTGTGTGTGCGTGTGTGTGTGTAAGTTTAAATAATACAGGTCTTGGACTAATTCATTTAACAAATGATTCCTATAAGATCAACTATATAAGCTGAAATACCTGGATCAACTATATAAGCTGAAATACCTGGATATATAAACTAATATGGTCTAACTATTCCCATGAATGATTTATGGTCAGTTAAAATAGCACTTTATTTTGGATTTATTCTAGGTTTCTTGTTCAGGTTCAATAATTAATATTCTAAGAAATGATTTACACATTATGTATAGTTAAAGACAAAATGTCTTTTGCTTTCTAATTAGTTTTTTTAAATAACAAGAATAAGTTAATAAAGTGAAGACTTGGAAAAACAAACAAACAAGGTCTTTACTTCACTCTAGTGAAGTAAAGACCTTCATCATCATCATCATCGTTTAACGTCCGCTTTCCATACTGGCATGGGTTGGACGATTTGACTGAGGTCTGGCGAACCAGATGGCTGCACCAGGCTCCAATCTGATCTGGCAGAGTTTCTACAGCTGGATGCCCTTCCTAACGCCAACCACTCTGAGAGTGTAGTGGGTGCTTTTACATGCCACCGGCATGAGGGGCAGTCAGGCAGTACTAGCAATGGCCACGCTCAAATGGTGTTTTTTACGTGCCACCTGCACAGGAGTCAGTCCAGCGGCACTAGCAACGACCTTGCTTGAATGTTTTGTTCATGTGCCAGTAAGGTGATGCTGGTAACGATCACGCTCAAATGGTGCTTTTTACATGCTACTGGCAAGGACCTTGGTTGTCAATTTTCAAATTTCATATTTTAAAACATTCTGGCTCAGTTTCAAGTTTAGCTAACTTGGTTCTCACTGTTTGACATAATTAATAAGAAGCCAGAATAAAAATAAACATTAAGAAATATTATGTCATTCTTTTATGAGTTGAATATCATTTTCAGACTTTCATTTTATGTTATTCTTACATCATTTTCCTTAATTTCCAAAGTGGATACTAAATGAGCTGTTTTCGAAATCTTATCCTTATTAAGTTACATTTTCATGTCACTACTTACACTGAAGTTAATTAAAATATAATGAACAAAGTGCCGTATCTGTTAATAATCTTTTACTTAATTCTACCAAGATAGGAAAAGGAAAGTGATGTTTTTTTTCAATCACTATCCCAAGTTTTCTCAAATTATTACATCATAATTTGTCTATGAGTTGATCTGAGAGCCTTATGGAAAGTAAAAATTGAGATTTAAAAAAATATAGAAATATATTTCTTATTTTATGGAATTTAATTCCAAAACAAATTATAGCTTTGACCATGAAGAAATCATGAACATTTATAGAATTTCTTCAGGTCATGGCATCATGGTAAGATTCAAAATTTAGGCATAGTCCAATAGTCAATGATTTGGATTTTTGTTTTCAATATTAGAACAAATTTTTTTGCTGGCCTTGTGCCAAAATTTGAAACCAATATCAGAACAGATTTTAAGACTAATTTCACCTGTGTAAAATCTGAGAAAAATGGATGAACAGAAGAATTGTATCTACAACAACTTATGTATTTGTAGAATGATTTTCAAATATTAAACAGTATTTCTTCTGATAATAAAAACTGAAAAATATTAGATAACTCTGATTGGTGAAATAACAACCAAGTTGTGTATAACATAATGTGTATAGAACAAAAATGGAAATCTGGCACTGTGGATAATGGTTTCTATTACAGGCATATATCCACTATGGAAGCCAACAAAACATCATAGAAATCATTTGATATAGTAGTACTAATGAAAACCTATCAGTAAACTCATTTGTAAGTTCAATCAGTCTCTGAATTCAGTCCTAACTTGTTATAATGAAAAGTAAGAGAGAGAGGGGGAAGAGTGTGTGTGTGTGTGTGTGTGTGTGTGTGTGTGTGTGTGTGTGTGTGTGTGTGTGTGTGTGTGTGTGTGTGTGTATTAGAAAAAATTTTGAGTATGTACTGACTAAAATAGCATCAAGAGGTACTAGAAACATTTAGATAAATATTCTTTAAACACTTATAGTTTTTGTTTATAAAATATAATAAGCGTTTATTAAATATTTAATGAAAACATATTTACACACACAATGTACTTTGTTGGGATGATTTATTAAATAATATTTTTGCAATACAATCAGTAAGTTTGGAGTGGAGTGCATTCAGATAACAAGTAAAAAGACAATAATACAGGCTAGCTATCCTGACAAATAATTGAAATATATTAAGTCAGATTGTCAATAAAAAACTTCACAGATCTAAGAATGAAATATGACACACAATATCTGAAGAGAGCAAATCAATAGTTAATAGATAAACAATATAAACAAAATATTCAAAATATTGTGCCTTAGTGAAAATCCTTGCAAAGCAACTCTAGTGAATTCCTTTTAAAAAAATTAATGACCTAATTCTATTGTAGTAATGATAATTAATAAGTATATTAGAATGCCATAAATAAGTAAATACAGGATTTAATTATGGAACTTAATTTGAATCCAATTATTCCAATTTCATGTTTTAGTTACTCAAAAAGTTGTACATCAGTGAAACTAAATGCTATGTAGTTACATTAAATTAGGTATTTCTGAGAGTCTTCATAGTTAACAGTGCTTAAAGTGTTGAAGTTCAATGCTTTTTTTTACCATAGGTTTTTCCAAAGAACTGAGGTTAGTGCAGTTGATGTTTAGACAGAAATTCTGTAGGTTGATAACTTTAAGGATGGGCATAACTACAGAGTTGTACCCACCCGATTTTTGGAAGGTCATAACTTTCAGAAAAATGAATATTTTTTTCGTGAAATTTTCTACAAATATACCTTGATGCATGTACATTTCGAGCATGTAGGAATTTTGAAGGAAACAACTGCAGGTTATTTTTGAGAAGTGTTCCCCACTCGGTGGTGTTTCGGAGCAAGTCGTCCACAATTGTTTCATTTTTCTCTATTATGTGCGTATGTGCATCCGTAGATTTGTAATGAAGTAATACGCTGCTTCTGTTCTCTTCTACTTCTCTACTAGAAACGTTCACTTTGGAATTTACTTCTATTGAGAAAAAAAATCGTGTGCATGTTATTTTTAACGTAAGTTTTCTTATGACGGC
>NC_068991.1:40987278-40989852 GCF_001194135.2 Octopus bimaculoides | reverse complement strand
AGAAAATTTCATTAAAAAATATTCATTTTTCTGAAAGTTATGACCTTCCAAAGTCGGGGGCGGGGTACAACTCTGTAGTTATGCCTAAGGATGTAGGTTGATGCCTTCAAGGAAAGAAAGGTTGGCGTGGAGGGTCCAGAGGATATTAAGTATAATTTTGTGGGGCTGTGGAGCAGTAAGAATGCTGAGAGGTTGGTGTGTCAAGTGGGTTTGAACAGAAGAGGTACACAGCTTTCTATTTGAGAAAAACAGGAACTATCATATTAGCAATAAAGAAAGAGAGAGAGAGAGAGAGAGAGTGTGTGTGTGTGTGTGTGTGTGTGTTAGAGTATACAGCATATTGCAGTGTTAAGTCTAATAACACTAATGAGCCAAAAACTCAATAGATTTTTTTCCATTTATTTATCATAATTTCTTATTTAATTGATCTAGATATATGAATGAGTATGCACAATTTACAGGAATCCAATCTATGTAAAAGTTATCCTTTTCCTCTCTGCTCTCCAGCTTTGCTTGTAATGTGCATTGTTTGTGAATATATACACCAGTTAAAGAGAGGAGGAAACTCTCAAAATAACAGATGGAAATAGGAAATTATATAATCTTGGAACAAATAGTAATCATATCTTAAAGGAAATAGATTGGAAGTAAACTATATTTTGTTTCAATTTGTTTCTGTTTCTATTAATAAGAAAACACTGAACATTAAACTTGACAGGCTCAAAATATTGTACACCAACACAGTTTTATTTTTAATATAAGAGAAGACTTTGCTGGAAAGTATTAAATTATTTTTTTTAATATATAAGATTTACCAAAATTTAGATATATTTATGGCATTCAAATTAGAATAAGACAACCGTAGAGAAAATACAGAAGTATTTTTGGAGTACAACTATAAATTTTTTTACTTTTCTAATGAATAAATAACGTTCAAATGTGTGTCTTTTTGTCAGTTCAACAGAGACACTGAATATAATATAAATCATGTATCAAGTGGAACCAGACAGTGATTTTGTAATGAAAACGATAGCAATGGACAGATTAGAAAAGATAAAAAGGCAAAAGAAACAGAAAATATATCAAGAGGCATGTTTCTCTACCTTTTTCTCTTGTCAGTAACTATTACTGCCATTTCCATTTACACTGCATCACTTACCTGCTTAAGTTCAACAGGGAATAACCCACCTGAATTAGTTTTACCTGAAGAAATTAACACAGTTTCACAATCATATGATCAAATCACTTTGGGTTACTGCCTTAATATAAGACTTACTGCATCAATGACATGATTTAGAGCTTCAAAACATGTATCTCACATATGTGGTTCTGAAGAAAAAGCAATTACACAAAGAGATGCAATATCTCATCAATCTACATGTGGCAGAAGTTTAATACAGGAAACAAAACTGTAATTGTTAAATACAAGAGTTATAGCACTCTATTTTGTATTACAGTTTAAAAGCTAGTCAGTCTTTAGTAAGACATTGATTCAGTGACTAAATTGTAGACTTGGTACATAATAATGATAGAACTATTATTGCAATCTGTCCCTTTATTATGTATGAGTAGCTAACAAGTAGTAAAATAAATACATAATAGATGTGAAACTTGACATAAGCATAAACTAAGATATATCTCTTTCAACAAATATAAAGAAGCTGTCTTCCATTAAGCTCTTCACATAGGAAACCATTCATTTACATCCACAGGTAAGATATTTTACTTCCTACGATTATCAACCAAATGTCCTGTGAGTTGTCTACCAAATTTATTCTGCAGTTTGGATTTTTAGATCTTTTAATTCAACTAAAATATCAACTAAATAAAAGTAACATATATATTTGCTTCAGGTTTATATCTTGGTATAAAAGTAAAATATTTACAAACCACAGAATAAAGATTCAATCTCAATTTGTGAACAAACTTGCATTTCTTAATATTTCAATTCTGTTTTCATCAGCCATGCTAAATTAACAAATGTTATCATCAACCAAAATTATATTTATAATTATTGTAACTGTATGTTCTATTGCTAAATAGTTAAAATATGAACATAAGATATATAAAAAGAAACTTAGAATTAGTTATTTTCCAGTGTTTAAGTATTAACTAGGTACTTCTAACTGAACTTGATTTGTAAATTTAAGGAGTCAAATCAATATAGTGCTATACAAAATCAGTGATTTAGACTTAAGCATCAATGCATTTTAATTTCTATTTTTATCCTTCTGTTCCAAGCAAGCCTTTATAGATTATAAAACCAACCCTTTACTTGATAAACATGTAAGACATTAAAAAAATGACTATTGCATAAAAATAATCAATTAGTTTATATATATATATATATACTGTTGTGTCTGGGGAGAGTCATTCTCTTTTGGTGCCTTATAATTTAACACACCCACCAGTAAAATTTCTACTTATTTCCTTTTCAGCAGTTTTGAAAAACTATTGAAAAGGTTGCAAGATGCAATGAAAATTTTAGAAAAATAAAGAAATAAGTGGAAATTTTACTGGTGAGTATGTTAAATTATAAGAGAATGACTCTCCAAAAGAGAATGACTCTCCAAA
>NC_068991.1:40969277-40986915 GCF_001194135.2 Octopus bimaculoides | reverse complement strand
TATATATATATATATATATATATGTGTGCTTTAGAAAAGTATTATATATTGTATGCTTGGATTAATTAATTTTCATCTAAGCTAAAAATCAGTACATAAAATATAAGTCTTCACTAATCCTGTCATTATGAAAGAAGATAGTACTAAGGAACAGATTGCTAGCCTTACATCTTTAGGAGATAATTTTAAAATTTTAGCTGCCAGCTATAAATGTGAAACCTCAACCAATATATGGTGACATATCCAGATACATACCCTATGATAGCAATAATATCAGTTTTGTTCTATATAGGCATCTATATGAGGAATTGCATGCACATTTGAAGAACAGTTTACAAAGAATGGTTTATTATTCTTGAAAATAACCGTAAAAAGTAATGCTGTCACTTTTTATTTGTAAATAATCATAATACTTAATATTTATTTTGTTTGTGTTTTCCCGTAAGACAAAGAATAACACAGTTTTTCAGTTCAATGTAGGAGATTTAATACAATTTTGGTGATCAACTAGAAAGGCTGATCACTGAACAAGTTTATCACATATATAACTAAAAAGTACAATGACTGAAAAGTTAAGAAGTTGGGTAAGTTACCACTACTATTGTTTTAAAACATTGTACAATACATAATCCTGCTTGCTCTAGTTTGGTTGTTCACAGATTTCCCTGTAAAACAACAGCAAATGATAACCTAGATATTAAACAATGAAAAAAATAATTGTTCTATGTAAAATAATTTGTCCTACAAAATATATGAATACTTTTAATCCCCAAATATGAATCCCCAAATTACAGTTACCATTATAAAAAAATGTTCTGAGTTATAACAATTCAGTTCCGGGAAATTACCTCAGAAAGTGTTCTGCATACTAAATATACATATGATAGGGTATCAGAATACAGAATATAGTGAATTGAAAGACTGGTCAACTGAGATTATTCATTCAGTCAATAGACAAAACTTTTCTTGGGGTGCTTAAAATAAAAGCAACTAATTGAAATTTTTGGAACTTAAAGACAATGCAGATAAAGTGTTGAAGTCAATAGGTGAAAACATCAGGCATGTTTCAGCCTTATTTACACCTCCTCAGCAAAATGTATTCTACACAACTGGTAAAACTTAGAAGCAACCAATTATATAACAAAAGAAGGAATGTACTGATACCAATCATGAATATCAACAATAAAGTTGAAAGATTATACACCATGCTAAATACACATTAGATAGACCCTCAGATATATAATATGTTGAAAAACTTTGAATAACTGAAATTATTCATGCATTCAGCAGACAAAATTACCTCTAGAGGCATTTAAAAATCTAAAAAAATTATCAGCAAGAAAGATAACCTCAATAAAATCAACAAATGGAAATTTTCAGATATAAAAATAATGCACAATGAAAGGGACCTTGTCTTCAAAGGCAGTTGGTGAAAGCAAATCTCATTAAGCCTGCCATGTGGAGTATATTCTATTCATTTGACAAAACTTAGAATATATTGAATCTAACTGCTTTGAAAACCATAAAACTTGTTACGGTTTCTGGTTATATACCAATTTAAGAAATAATCATACATCAACAGCTATTTTGAATAACAGCCAAGTAATTAGGTTAGTCATTAAAGTCATTTGGTGTACATATTTCTGATCTAAAACCCTGCTGGGACTGACTTTACATTTAACCCAGTGGGGAGAATAAGTATGTACTAATATTTTTTTTTCTTAAGAAAAAAAGCCATTAATACTTTTCAATTTTATGACCTGAGAGACTTTAATAAGTTCAATCTAGGCAAACTACAAAAATTTTAATATAATTCAAGTTATCATTTGAGCATGAATTATCTTAAGGCAGAAATGATTAACTTTAAACTTGAAAACTTCAGTAAGGGAGACTGGAAGCTATACTAAACTAAAAAATAATTAATTAATTAATCAATCTATCAATCAACAAATGATTGGTAATCTAGGTAGCTTCTTCATTTTTCAGAGGTTAAATTTCCAATCTTGTGTTAATGAAAAATTGAGGAATAATATATGTTGGTTTGCAAGGAAGGTAATATTTCCCCATAGTCGGACATGTTTTCAGAGATCAGAAACAAAAGACACTGTTTGTATGATGGAGTCATTTGTTTTGCATCTATCATGTGATGTCAAGACAAGGAGATACATACCCGTGCATATATGATGGGTTTCTTTCAGTTTCTGACTAATACCAAATCCACTCACAAGGCTTTGGTCTGGGGCTATAGAAGATACTTGCTTAAGGTGCCATGCAGTGGACCTGAACCTGAAACTACATGGGTGGGAAGCAAACTTTTGAACCAAACAGCTATGCCTACACCTAAGAAAAAAATCAAACCATCCAATCAATTTAAAATTTGAAAAAAGAAATGGAAGATATTTTCAGCTACATTTTGTATCCCAGTTTGAATAACTGTCTGGTGTTTTTAAAGCTAAACAGTAAGTAGTAACAATCATGTTATGTACAATATTAAGGATATCCTTTTCGTAAGCATAATTCCAATTTCATATGAGAAGCAGCTAAGTCAGCAGTAATACATTTAGTGGCATTTATTCAGTCAAACCCAGAGATAAAAGATAAAGTCAATTCAGCAGGATTAGAATTCATGTGTTAGACACCAAACTAGATAGACTGAAAAATGTAGTAAAGTGCAGTACCACTTTTCTCTATCTAATATATAACACTGAGTAGTTAAGAAATTAATCAAAACCATACTAGATATTTTATTGAAAAATAAAATAACAAATAGAAGCTTTCTGAGAAAAAATAAAGGAACAAATAAAGAAGATATAAAACAATTTAATTAATGAAAGTAATATTAATGAAAACAGAAATATAGTATATAAAAAGGAGCTGATGACAGCTTCTTTTCTTAGAGTAAAGCAGTAAAAATGTATCAGTTTAAATATTTTCTAGGGAAATTGTAGAGAATTGTATGCAAAGTAGTAAAAATTGTAGAAATATTGCAGTGAAAAAGTGAATGAATCGAATATGGCACTCAGACAATGAGAACAGAACTTCATTAATGAAAAGAACAGAGGAACTAAATGAAGTCTAAGATCCTATCCATTACCTAACAAAATAGATAAAATCTGAAACTGAGTTGCTTTACAAAGATTTTGGTATTCTCACAGTTTAAAACTTAACATTAATAATATTTCATAAGACCTAAAAAAAATTTTAAATGCTAATTTTAAAATAGAAATTGTATGTCAAATAAAAATATATTTTCTTTTTACATGAGCAAAAATCCTTGTATTTATAGAGTTGTAAAAAACGAGAGTTTTGGATCTTTATGTACTTCTGAAAGGAATTACTGCACCCAAAAGAAACAATTTTTGTTGGAAATGATAACAGGGTCATGGATTCAGCAGAGAAATAATCTTGAAGAAAACTAAATTTAAATAAATTAATTGGTGGTTATCATAAAGTAATAAAAGTCCTTGGTAGTGGTCTGCTGACCAGTTTCAGTTTGCAGTTGAAACCATTTCATTGATGCTACAAAAGACTCTCAAATTTAGAGGAGAGGTATAGTCAATTATATCAACCTCAGGACTCAATTTATGCTCTATTTTAATCAACTCTGGGTGGAGGAATGTTGACCTTAGTGGGATTTTAACCCAAAACATAAAGGACTGTAAGTAATTACTGCAAAGAGTATTGGAAAACACAAATTATAGTCTAAAATAATTATTTTTCCTCTTGAAATACTTATGATGTAAATAGATTAGAATAAAAAATATCTTTTAACCTTTTATTCCATAATTCTTTAATACAGAACTGCTTGTAGTTTTGGTGTTATGTTACACAGTAAAGTTTTTAAGCAGTGAGAATAAAAGAGCAATTAACAAAGACACATGAAAAAAAATCAATGAAATGTAGAATCAATTGTTAGCTTACCGTGGTATGCAAGCTTCTGCCATCCACAAGAGATCCATATTGCAGGCTAAGATAGGCAGATGAGGGTAGGGAATTTCTCGAGGTACAAAATTAGGTAAACCATCTGATAAAAGCACATCAGTAATCAACTGCAGATTTGTTTCCCATCTCACTGGTTCACCAAATAGTATCACAGCTGTTATAAATATTGAAAAAAAAAAAAGAATGATTAGATACTGGTTTATTTGATATGTTTGGTAGTATAGAATGACATATGTTGTATCTGAGGTGAGGGATTAGATCTAGCTATTGAAGTTGGGTCATAACTGTATATCTAGTTTAATAGTCACGAGTTTGTATCTACTAACTAGTATTGTACTGTATCCAGGATAATGCAACTCAAATCCATCTGCAAGATAATGAATAGTTGATTCCCAATAAGCATATTATATTAAGTTAATTTGATAGTGTTAGTGGACAAAATACAACACATTAGGGTCATGAGTTCCCAACTCACTATAGTTAGTGGCTCTCTTGCACTTGGGTAAAGTATTGAATTTTACTTACAGAAAAGTATGCACCAGACACATGGCACTTTCTTCTGAATCACTTTCAAAAAGACAAGTGGTAAGACTAACATCAGAGTAACATTCTTTGCAAACTAGTGACATATGGGTGAGTATCATAACTAATATGGCTAGAGAGAGAAAGAGAGACTGAGAGAGGTCTGTAAACCTGTAAATAAGTGAAAGATATTTGTAAAAAGTGGGATAAAGACTGTATTTATAAGATAGTATTTTGTTTTCTTAAGTACAATTCACTATCCACCATCCACCATATATCAATATGATAGGCTTAAATCAAGATACAAATTACTGTCCTTAAATGCCCAAAGTTTATGCAACAGGATCTACCTTTTTGACTCTTACATCAGAAGTATCAACGCTGATTTCATTAGTCACAGAAACATGAGCACACTCTTTAATCTGCAATGGTGTTTTTAATATAGCTGGTTACAACTTGTTTTGCAAAGACTGCATTAATCATCACGAAGGTGATGTGATAGTTTATGTTTGTTCAAAATTTTCAGCAATTCCTTGTGATGATCTGAACCAATCACAAGAGGTATTTTTATGTAATATATGTATAAACGTGTCAATACTTCTACTTGGGGTTGTTTACTAGCCACAAATTATCATCAGGACACACAACTTCTTGACATGCTCAGAGCTGCATCTAAGATAACAATCACTTATGTCTTCATTGTTGATGACTTCAATTACCCTAAGATTGATTGGGAAACCTTTCAATGGCTGCAAAGTGCAAATGATTTCCTTGATTTAGTATTAGATTTAAGCTGGTCCCAAGTAGTCACCTCCCCAACAAGAATTAACAACACTTTGGATCTGATCTTTACCACTCCTCCTGAAACAATTATCAGTGTCACTACTGAGAAACATTTAGGTGACAATGACTGTGCCTCTTCTGGTCTTCACGGTGTTACTTATCTACTTCTCAAACACAGGTTTTATTTTTGCACTAGCTTTCATTCTTCTTCCAATTTTTCCTTAATAAATGTTCACCCCAGAGCAATGGAAAATTGCCAGCGTCATTCTCTTGTTGAAAAAGGGTGATTGCACATCACCTGTCAACTACCATCCAGTCAGGTCTACTAGCTGCATCATCAAACTGATGGAGTCCTGTGTCAGGGAAACACTCTGAAACTTCTGGAACTCTCACAGCCTTATTCAACCCTCACCAGTTGGAGTTATCCTTAACTCCAGCTGCTGTGGCCAACTCATTGAGTTTCTTGAAGATATCACCTGAATCACTGATGGTGGCTCATGGATAGATGTTATCTATCTTGACTTTGTAAAAGCCTTCGGTTCTGTGCCATACAAACAACTTATGGCAAAACTCTCTACAATGGGTGTGAAAGATGATCTTTATAATTGGCTGAAGTCCTTCATTCTTGTTTGAAAAGAGGTAGTCAAGATTCTTAGACAGCATTCTTCACCCTATGGAATGACATCTAGTGTCCCACAGGGATCTGTTCTTGGACCCTTGTTGTTTGTTGCATATACTGATGACATTGATGCCAACTTGAAGAATGTTGAAATATGCAGATGACATCAAGCTGTACCTTGAGATAAAAAGAACAGATCCTATATGCTATAGATCTTGCAATCAGGTCTGGACACAATGCAGCAATGGATTACTGACTAGCAACTCAAGCATGCATTTTGGGAGGAAAAACGCAGCTTTTACATACTCCCTCTACAATACCAATCTTAAGAAGTCTGCAATGAACATGACCTGGGCATTATTGTCAACAGCAGTTTGAATTGGGCAAACCACATCTTTAAAAATTGTCAAGAAGGCCAACGGTGACTTAGTATCACTCAGCAAGATCTTTGTCAGCCACTCTTCAGCTATCTATTTACAGCTGTATATGGCTATAGCATGTCCACACTCAGAGTTTGCATCACCAGTCTGGAACCCCTATCTTGCTCAGCAATGGTTTGTGTGTTTGCTCATCATATCAGTCTCCTGGAAACTGTTCAGAAATGTGTACAGACAAATACCTGCCGTCAGGTGCCTATCATACTCTAAACATCTTGCTTCCCTGGACGTGGACACATTAAAGCTCCAATGTTTGGCAACTGACTTGGTAGATATCCACAGGATTATCCACCATCTTTCCAACAACAACTTTGGGTACCTTTTTGAATACCATATGTCTAACACTTGTGGACATGTTTACAAAATCAAAAAACAACACAGCACTCATGATTTTTGGAAACATTTTTTCACACTCAGAATTGTTGAAGCATGGAAAAACTACCTGCACCTGAAATTTGCCAACAGTACACATGATGTCCCCTCTCTTTTTTTTTAATGATTCATTCATTGTTCACTTCCCATGAGTTATTCTATGTACTGTTCATGCACTTTTGGCTACTTTTTCTGATGAGATGTAGTGCATCTAAGCACTGTATACAATAAATTCATTTCATTATCATTATTATTTCATTGCTTTTTTTTTTTTGTTGAGTGAATGTGCAAGTTTCAATTACCACATTAATTAGTAGCTTCATTTAAATATTTATTAGAACAATGAGAATGTCATTCCAACAGACAACTTCCCATGAGAGGAAAATTTGATTTGTTTTTTAAGTCTCTCTTTTTCTAGACTTACCATAGATCTGTTCCACAAAAGACTTAGAAGTTGTAACTGTGGACACCCAAAATGCAATATCAATATCCCATGTCTAAGTTGCTCTACCTGTTTTTAATCTATATAATATTTAATCTAAAAGACCCTAAGGGACAAAAATGTCAAGTCAGTAGAATTTGAAAAGCAGAACTCATAACCATCAATTATCAATTCTCTGCCAATACAGTATCTTTTTCTTTTATCTTTTGTTTGTTTCAGTCATTTGATTGTGGCCAAGCTGGGGCAACACCTTGAAGGGTTTTAGTTGAACAAATTGACACAAAGACTTATTTTCTTAAGCCTGGTACTTATTCTATCGGTCTCTTTTGTTGAACTGCTAAGTTATGGGGATACCAGTTGTCAAGGTGCAGTGGGGGACAAACACAGACACAAAGACCACACACACACATACATACATAAATACATACATATATATATATATATATATATATATATATATATATATATATATGTATATATATATATATATATGTATATATATAAGAAACAGGTTAAAAATAAAGGTATTACATAGTATTCCTTTATTGGAGAAAATTTGGCTTACAACTGTTTCCAGTGGTCATTATAGGTACATTGTTGATAGGTTTACTCAATTAGTCTACAAATCAAATGAGGCAAACTGAATGACCTAAGAAAATTAATGCTACGTTCATCAGAGTCATTTTTTATATATCTCTTGTTTCTTATACATCGCTCTGTAAAAACCAGTTTGTCTGGAGCCCACCAAAAGATTACCAGGAGTTCTTCACTAATCTAAGTAATATTGTTAGCCTGGTGTGCCAACAGAGAGCTTGTGAAGTATTTTGCCCAGATTGATAATCCCTCACTGTAAATATATATATATATATGAGCTTCTTTCAGTTTCTGTTTACCAAATTCACTCACAAGGCTTTGGTCAGCCCAAAGCTACAGTAGAAAACGGTTCCCTAAGGTGCCATGCAGTGGGACTGAACTAGGAACCACATGGTTGGGAAGCAAGCTTCTAACCACACAGCCACCACTGTACTTATCATACTCTGAACGTCTTGCTTCCCTGGGCATGGATACATTAAAGCTCTAACATCTGGCAGCTGACTTGGAAGATACCCACAAAATTATTCACCATCTTTCCAACAACTTTTGAAACAAGTTATTTTACACTAAAAAACATTTTTCAAAAACTTACCTTCAATTTTAGGAAAGTATTTCTCAAAAGCACATGGCTGTTAAAACAAAAAAAAAAGGAATTACGTAGTGTATCATTTAATCATCAAAACTGGTATGCAAAAGAAATTATAAATGTGTAATAAAATATAATTAAGAAGTTAAGCCACTAATAATTTTATAAACAATGTCTGTTGTTATGTAATCTGTGGTTAGAAGCCTATGCTTATATAGTTCAAATTCCAATTAAGTTAACTATTTTAGTAGTTTCAAAGAGATGAAAGACTAAATACTAAAATAGTTGAATTGCTCTATAAATAAATAAGGAAGAAAGTAATGATTCTGAAATATTCTTGATTAATATTATCAATTGATTCTTAAAAATGCAATATATAACTCACATAGAAAATAATATACTTACAGCAACTTGGCGCCTTTTATGATCAACCATATCCAACAAAGGGAACGTCTGTCGAAGAGTTTCTATGGTGGTAACTTTAGTGAAACCTAAATTCTTTGCAATTTCTAAAACTGGTCCCTGACCAGATACTAAAACATGTTTGTCATGGAATTGCCGAAACATTTTTAAGGGACTGTGAGACATCACCACCTGGTCTGGTTGAACCTAGAAACACAAAGAAAACATTTATTTACATTATCATATTTTTTAATACAGAAAATAGAGAAAAAAAAAGATAGGATATTGAATGATTAACAAGACAATTGGCTGAAATAAGATCTGCAAAAATTGCCATTTTCCTGTTTATTTAGTACAAGATTGTTACCCATTTTATGACAGGTAATGATGGAAATATACTTTTACCATTGTGGGTAATATCAGGTAGTAATAAACAGGTACTCTAATATAATTTTACTTTTTCAAATTTCATGGTGTATATACAAAATAACAAAATGAATTATTTCCAAAATAAAAATGTTTAAATTGAAATAGAATTGAATAAAACGAATAATACTGCTTGATTGTCAATTCATAAAAGATATACTGTATTCATTCCATGTCAGTTAATATCATATTTTTGGTAGGAACAAGCAACCAACAATAAGTCTTAACAGTAGAAGTTACTCATTGTGTGAGAGTAATAATGTTGGAAATATATTTTTGCCACTATGGGTGATACCAAGTAACAATAATTATAATTTTACTTCTTTCAAATTTAAGGCGTTTATACAATAATAAAATTTATCTGATTTTAAAAATAAAAAAATTAACTTATAATTAAGATTGAATACAACAATATTTTTACCTGCATATTTTCAATAAATATGTTTTTTTTTTTTTTAAATTATAGTTTCAGCTTAGAGCTGTGGCCATGCTGATGCACCGCTGTGTTATCAATAAAAATGTTATCAATAAAAATTATACTGTTTACTTACAAATTACTGTAAGACTATAATACTCAGATATTTTCACTGTTTTACTTACTAATGCTTATTTCTTTTATACCAGTTCTTCATATGACTACATTTTACTAAAATTCTTTAGAAAACTGTAGATTCAAACTTAGAAATTATTGCAATTGAGTATGTGAAACTGCTCAGTTTCATTCTTACAATTTTACAAAAAATTAATCAGAATCATAATGATTATAACATTTCTTTAACCACTGAAGCATATTGTATTCATATTTTAGTTAACTAAAGTAAATTACTTCTAGTGGTAGTAGTGGTGATAACAGTAATAAACATTCCAGAGGGATAACTTTGTAACTGTATTCAAGAATTGTAATGAAATTTTCACCTCAAACCCATTGTTTCATACACTCACCTCTTCTTTTAACTCATGTTTCAATTCTCACTTCCCCACTCCCTTTTCCTGACAGATACACAGCCTGAGACCAACACAGATTGTGTATCATAGTGATAGATTAACAACATATACAACGGATCAATTAAATGAAATCCACTTTTTCATGGTAGCATAGGTTAATCAGACTTGCAATACAGTAACTCCCCTTCTTTCTCAACTTGTCTTGATACACCATATTTCCATTCTTCCCAATGTTACATTGTTTCATCTCTGTGGCATCATGTTTTTATATGTGACCAAACTACATAACCTCTTCAGTCCTACATCTGCCGTGATGCGTCTGTCACAGTAAACTCACATCTACTCTTCACTCAGTGAACATAAATCCTGTATAAAAAAACAGTATAATCCATCTCTCCTGACTAGCTTCTTGACTCATTTCTACTCAGCAGCAGTGAAATCTAGCCATACTAGATTTTAGCTACTATTAAATTTTTGTGTCTATGAAACCAACAAACCATAGCAAAGAATAACCTTTCCAAATTGCAAGAAATAAACATTTGAATCTCACCCAGTCTACATCTTTTTTCACAGTTCTTTGACAAATTTTGTGCTGAGAAACAGATTATCATACAAAATTTAGCCTTGGACCTCTATGTAATTGCCTCAAAGACTATTATAAAAGAAGATGGCTGTGAACAGAAGAGCATTAGTGGACATTCAGCCACAAACACCATTAAGTAAGACCTTTAGCGTTAGTACCTTCACACATGGCTTGACCAGTTTTCACAACTCATTCATCAATACCAAACTTTCTCATTATAGAGAAATTATAGAATTATAGAACTTACCAAAAACCTAAATTGTCTCATGCAACAGTAGAACTATAGCAGTCAACAATAATGGTGCTGTGCTGTGCAACCTGCTTAACTCCACAAGTAACTAGCTTTCCATCAACACTTTTATTTCAGTTGACAGCTATGTAGAGAATGTATGACAAAACATGATAGAGAGAACAATTCATATGTTATCCTTGTTGTTTGTTAAGCTCCTGAACACTGTAGCTATGAAACTAACACTGATATTGTCTGTGTGTGTGTGTTTTGTGCATATTTTTTGTTTGCTTGTTTGTCATATGTCATACATAACATAAACAAGATTAAATAGTAAACCAAGGCCTTTTCAGCTGATTTAGAAGAATTAAAAACACTCTACACAATTCTAACACAGTCAATGTCAAAGACTAAATATACATTGAATCTACGTAAAATAGTAGCTAAATTCTCTCAACTCACTACCTTATCATTTTAAAAAATTGTTCTCGAAAGGGCTGACCTAGTTAAACAGCAAAAAAAATATTAGTTTCAAATTTTGGCACATGGTCAGCAAATTCAGGAGAGGGGGTCAGTTGATTACATTGACCCCAGTGCTCAACTGGTACTTATTTTATCAATACCAAAAGGATGAAAGTGAAAGTTGACCTTGGCAGCATTTGAAATCAGAATGTAAAGACAGATGAAATGCTACTAAGCATTTTGCCCAATGCACTAACAAATCTGCCAGCTTGCTGCCTTTTTTATCATCATCATCATTTAACATCCGTTGTCCATGCTGGCATGGGTTGACCGGTCTGACCAGGGCTGGTAAGCTGGAAGGCTGCACCAGATTCCAGTCTGATTTGACATTGTTTTCTATGGTTGGATGCCCTTCCTAACGCTAACCACTCCAAGAGTGTAATGGGTGCTTTTATGTGCCACTGGCACAGGTGTCATTTGTGTGACACCAGTATCTTCCATGACTGTGACTTTGCTCAGCTTGATGGGGCTTCTTTTCAAACATGACATAATGTCAAAGGTCTTAGGCATTGCCTCTGTGAGGAACTTAAAAGGAACTCAGCCACTTTGCCTCCATAAGACCCAACACATGAAAGGAACTCAGCTGCTTTGCCTCTGTGAGGCCCAATGTTCAAAAAGAACTCAGCCACTGTGCCTCTGTGAGGCCCAATGCTCAAAAGGAACTCAGCCACTTTGCCTCCATGAGGCCCAATGCTTGAAAGGAACTTGGCCACTTTGCCACCGTGAGGCTTAATGCTTGAAAAGAACTCAGCCACTTTGCCTCTGGGAGGCCTAACACTCAAGAGGAACTCAGCCATTTTGCTACTGTGAGGCCCAATGCTTGAAAGGAACTCAGCCATTTTGCCTCCATGAGGCTTAATGCTCCAATAGTACTCGTTACGTGCCACCAGCATGGGTGCCAGTTATGTGGCACCAACATCAGCCATGACTATGATTTCGCTTGGCTTGAAGAGTCCTCTCAAGCACAGCATATTGCCAAAGGTCTTGGTCACTAGTCATTGCCTCGATGAGGTTCAAAGTTCAAAGATCATGCTTCACCACTTCATCCCATGTCTTCCTGGGCCTACCTCTGCCACAGGTTCCCTCCAAAGTTAGAGATTGGTACTTCTTTACACAGCTGTTCTCGTCTATACACATCATATGACCATATGAGTGCAGTCATCTCTCTTGCACACCACATCTGATGCCTCTCATGTCTAACTTTTCTCTTAAACATGCACATTGACATTGCACATCCAGCGAAGCATACTGGCTTCATTTCTTTCAAGCCTACGCATGTCCTTGGCTGTCACAGCTCATGTTTCACTGCCATATAACATGGCTGTTCACACACAGGTATCATACAATCTGCCTTTCACTCTGAGAGAGAGGACCTTTGGTGCAGCAGAAGTAGGAGCTCTCTGAACTTTGCCCAGCCTAATCTAATTTTCACAGCTATGCTCTCAAGAGCACCCCCTCCACTACTAACTTGGTCACCTAGATAATGGAAGCTATCTCCTACCTGTAGTTTGCTCAACTGGCAGTTGATGGAGTCTATTTTCTGCACATTTTCAGCGTTCATTGTATCTGTGAAACTTCTACATACAAAGCTAGTTTCCCTGTTAACCTTTCTACATACAAAGCTAGTTTCCCTGTTAACCTTCCTTTGATATTGCTGCACCTTTTATGTGTAATATTAAAATTGGGGGGGGGGGTAACACACATACATGCTGACACACATCACATTTTTTGCAGGGAAAATACATTTCACAAATTAATATAATCAGAATCTACACTATTTGAAGCATATTTGTAGAAAATTTCATTGAAACATATCTATTTTTCTGAAAGTTATGAGAAAAGAAATTTGCTGGGGCATATATGTATAGGTATGCTGCAGCTAACTCTGGTTGACTACTGTACATCATTGTGGATGCATTACCATAGTAAACATGTATTATTTTAAATAATGCAAGTATATATATATGCATGGAAGATGGATGTTAAATGATGATGATATATATATATATCAGCTGCTTTGAAGAAGCTGAAATCCACAATCTAATAGGATTATTTATTTTAGACAGCTTGCTATATAAATTTCATTTTATAGAATTATGATTATACAGGGACAATGGTCTAATCTTGACCTGTAATGAGAATGACCACCAATTAGACAGACTTAGAAAGAATTTAATCAATATTTTCTAGAAATTCTGACATTAACATTACTGTAAGTGCCAATAGTAACAGAGTTAATTTTGTAGATTTTATACCTTAATCTAGCTTTAGGTGTTTACAGCTTTGTGAGTGTTTTTTACATATACTCCATTGTACATTTGTATACACCCCATTATATTCTCCATGTTTTTGTACAAATACTTCTTCTCTGCTCTCTAATCATCTACACCACATTATGTCATATTACATTTCTTTTATACACACATGACTGTTACATATTTATATCTCTAGACACATTTTTCTCTTTGATATACCATGAAATGTATTCATTTATTGCCAGCCTTTTAGTGGCCTAAGGTCCTTTGTTGTAACCATTAATGTAAGACCCTATTTTTTTATATAATGTATGAAATGAGCCTTTATAGCTTCAGGGGTATGTATATGCACTTGTATGCATGTTTAGATATACATAAGTGTATGTTTCATAAGTGTATGAATGCTTTTTGTACGATCATATACACACACATATGACCAAGCTGCCTTCACCAGGCATTGAACAACTTAAGGTGATGGTAGAAGCCAGCAACTTAAGGTGCCATGCAATAGGATTGAACCAGAATCAACATACCTATAAAACACATTTCTGAACCACATAGTCATGAAGGCACTAGAAATATATAAGCTATATAAACAGAGAAAAAGAAAAACTGTTGATTTCAAATCCTGCCAAGGTTGATTTTATATCTTATCCTGCCAAGATTGATAAAATATGTACAAGGGGATTGATATAATTGACTGTTCCTTCCCTCAAAAAAGTTTCTGGTTGTGTGTCTATATAAGAAATTATCAATATGTATAATATGCTATGTCTTTGTATTTGAAGCTGTTGATTTTTGTTCCACTTTATAAGATTTACGTTCTAAATCATTTGACAAGCTGAAGTCATTCTGTTTATTCTTTTGTATTTGCCTCATAATGTTTAATCAAACAGTTTGAAGTTTTCTAAATTAACCAACAGCATTTCTATTTTCACACTGCAACAACATCTCTATTTAGTTCTGTTTGTCTTTTGTATTTGAAAGTTTATTCTTTTCTCCTTTTCTAATGCTTAACTAATGTTTTAATATTAATTTTAATGATCTACCATGCATCACAATATTTATAAGAGATCTTCATCACTACTGTAGCTCAAACAGTTCTTTTAAGGTAAGTAAGTTACTGCCATACTATATAGAACAATGAAACTTGAATTTCATCCTATTTTTCCCACTAAGACCAATAAAATATTTTCTCTCTAAATTTTCAAACAGTCTCCACTTATTTGCTGGAGTTGTTCTATTTATTTTTTGTATTTGGAAGTTCATTCTGTAATCTTCATTGTGCCATAATGTTTTAATGTTCATAAATTCAGATGATTTGTCCAACTTCACAGAAATCATAAGAAATTTCTATGCTACTTTAGCATGTAGTCTACTGCTGTACCTGTACTCTATGCTATGAAATGACTTGGGTTATGGTTAGGGTTAAGAACACTTTGAAATTACAGACTGAAAATTCTGAAGGCCAAGATGTGTTAGTGCCTCCTCATGACTGCCCAGAAATGTTGTTCTTCATCAACTTCTGCTGTGAATCACACCCATATAGTATTTTGGAAATAAATATAATTTTCTTATTTTCCTGTTAATTTTGCATTTTTAAAATTTATTTCCTCATCCTCTACTTGTCAATTGTCATCAGATAACTTTTTTACTAAAATTCCATCATCACTTAAGGCTCAGGAACTCTAGTTATATATAAAGCAGTAAATAAACATAATAGTTATTTTAATAGCAAAAAACAATTACCTGTACATCCAGCCATTTAGAAAGTTGTTTAGCTTTTTCTTGTCGTAACATATTACCAGCATTTGTAACAAATAATGCAGGTACTATAAACCTGCCGTATTCATCAGTCAAAAGTTTGAATGCCTCTTTTGCTGAAGGAAGGAGGTTTTTACCTCTTACAATTACTCCATCAATATCGAACAGAAACCCAAAGCAGGGTTTGTTGGCACTCTGTAAAAAATATGAAATATAAAGAAAAAAGTGTAAGCATATATATAAAAAAAGTCATTAGGCAAATACTTATATACATTGATTGTTTTTGTATATTGTTCAGTCAAACCAAGGTAGAAACTAATACCAATTTCATCCCATAGTTAAGTAATTTACGGAAGGGAATCCATGAAAAATTGCTTTGAAATATTCATAGTTGCATAATATCTGTGGTGCATGATATAGGAAATAAAGGAAATAAATTGAAGGGGGAAAAATTATTTTCAGTTGCTTCTTGTATCAAAGTCTTAAATCTGTAGTTGCAAGTTCTTCATATTTCATTGTTCTTAGCTTTCTTACATACATACATACATATATACATACATATAAATATACACCCATGCCAGCATTGACAATGGATGTTAAATGATGATGATGATGATGATATATATATTATATATGCCTCAATTTAAGTACCTAATTCAATTGAGTCTTGTGTGCGTGTGTGAGTGTGTGTGGAGGTACAATGACCCAGTAGTTAGGGCAGTGGACTCATGGTCATAGGATCACGGTTTCGATTCCCAGACCGGGCGGTGTGAGTGTTTATTGAGTGAAAACCCCTAAAGCTCCACGAGGCTCCGGCAAGGGGTGGTGGTGAACCCTGCTGTACCACAACTTTCTCTCACAACTTTCTTTCACTCTTTCTTCCTGTTTCTGTTGTACTTGTATGTCAAAGGGCCAGCCTTGTCACACTCTGTGTCACACTGAATCTCCCTGTGAACTATGTTAAGGGTATACGTGTCTGTGGAGTGCTCAACCACTTGCACGTTAATTTCATGAGCAGGCTGTTCCATTGATTGGATCAACTGGAACCCTTGTTGTCATAACCGACAGAGTGCCACAATATATTATATATATATATATAATATAGTTTAAAGATTCAATAGAGGTAGAATCAACAAAAAAAAGTACTCCGTTCAGAGAGAGATGAATATCAATTAAAATACACAACTGAAAGAGCTATTGATAGTTTCATACTATTATGATACTTGAGCAAGCATATTCATAAAATACACCATGTATCTTATATAATGCATAAACAGAGCCTAAAAGATTGCTTTAAAATACATGGCATAGTTTATATATATGCCAGTTCAAGTATCATAAAAGCATGAAACTATTAGCAACTCTTTTGGTTATGTATCTAAATTGATATATATATATATATATATATATATATATATATATACATATATCATCATCATCATCATCATTTAATGTTTGTTTTCCATGCTAGCATGGATTGGATGATTTGATTGGGGACTGGCGAACCAGATGGCTACAATAGACTATAATCTGATCTGGCAGAGTTTCTACAGCTGGATGCCCTTCCTAACGCACACCACTCCGTGGTGCTTTTTATGTGTCACCGCCACGAGGGCCAGTCCGGCGGTACTGGCAACGGCCACACTCACATGGTGTTTTTTTACATGCCACCTGGAGTCAGTCCAATGTTTTGTTCACATGCCATCAGCACGAGTGCCAGTAAAGCGAAGCTGGAAACGATCGCGCTCAAATGGTGCTTTTTACATGCCACCGGCATGGAAGCGAGAGCGCTGCTCTGGCACTGATCCCGTTTGGATGGTGCTGTTAGCGCTCCATTGGCACGGGTGCCAGTCATCGAATTTGGTTCAGTTTTGATCTCACTTGCCCCAATAGGTCTTCGCAAGCTGAGTTTAGTGTCCAATGAAGGAAGGTTGGCATGGGTGCCAGTCAACGAATTTGGTTCACTTTTCGATTTCGATTTCACTTGCCTCAACAGGTCTTCACAAGCAGGGTTTTGCATCCAAAGAAGGAAAGGTACACATAAGTGGGCTGGTCACACCCCTGGTAAAGGCCACAGGTTATGGTCTCACTTGTCTTGCTGGGTGTTCTCACGCACAGCATATTTCCAAATATGTATATATATGTATATATATATATTAGATATATATATATATATATATATATATATATATATATATATATATATATATATATA
>NC_068991.1:40964553-40967697 GCF_001194135.2 Octopus bimaculoides | reverse complement strand
TAAATCACACAAAGTAAACGGAATTTTAAAAATCTAATTACTGCACTGAAAAGTTCACATTGAGAACATTCCATTGATGTAAAAATTTTTACATCAATGGAATGTTCTCAATGTGAACTTTTCAGTGCAGTAATTAGATTTTTAAAATTCCGTTTACTTTGTGTGATTTAAGGGAGATTTGGCTGTTGTTTCTAGCAACTTTTATATTTTTTCCCTTCTACCTGTATCGGTGTTCTTACACATCGATCACGCGCTCAACATATAATATAGAGAGTAAGAGTAAAAGAGAGTGAGAGAGAGAGAAAGTGATACATACAAAGTCATAGATTAACTTTGTTTAAGACTATTCTTTCCTTCTTATCTACCTTTTCCCTCTTCGTTCTTCTTCCTCTCTCCCATTTAATAGCTTTCTTCTATCCCTCTACCTCTAACATATTTTTCATGACATAGAAACGTAAAAACACACACAACCACATATACGTAATCTGTGACAACAACATACACATAAACACATCAACATTATAGGTATAAGATTTACTTTGTGTGTGTTTCTTATATAAACACGCGCATGCATTGCTATTTTATAACTGTCTTCCGTTCTCCCTTCCTCTCTTTTTCTCTCTTCATTGCTCCCGTTCTCTATTCCTTTCTCTCCCCCTCTCTCTATCTCTTCCTCTCTTGCTCTCTCAAACGCATACACGCGCACGTACACACAAGCATTCACTACAATATAACTCATGTTCGTCAATGTTTTGTAAATATACAAACTACAGAGCTTATGTAGACAGGACAACACATTGCAAGGGTGTTAGTGTTAGGGTTTTAGGGTCAGGGTTAGGGTTTTAGGGTTAGGGTTAGGGTTAGGATTAGAGTTTTAGGGTTACGATTTAGGGTTAGGGTTAGGATTAGGGTTAGGTTTAGGGTTTTAGGGTTAGCGTTAGGTAATCATGCAGGTGTTAATCGGAAAAATTACCGAAATGTGAAAAGTACCGACCCTGCCATCTGTTATAACTTTTGTTGTTCTGTTTAATATATACATAGATTATGCATCCAAAGAAGAGAGTTTGCTGGGGAAAGAAAGCAACTGGTTTAAAAAGACAGCAACAGACTGCAGCAATTCACCACATTTCAGAAGCTACTTTGAACATAATGCAAAATGGTGCATCAACATCTACTACCCAATCTGATAGAATTCTGGCAGAACTGTGTAGCAACAGATCGCCAGCAATTGCTTCATCAGAAATTGCTGTCCTAGCTCCTGCGAAAAGGGACTACCCTATGTATAATCAGGGCAGCGCAAAAAGTTGTTTTACACAAATCATTTGTATAGCCAATTAGATGGATGAATTTAACATATGCTTAATAATGTTACGCAAAACAGCCTTCAGACTTTCCCTATTAATTTCATCGCCTTTTGAATTATGAACATATTTACATCATAGGGTTTTTTCGTTTTAAGACTTTCTTTTTTAGTTGATTTTCACCTAGCAAGACTTATCGTAGATGGCGTAATAAGTCACACCTGGACAACGCCGGGTTATACTGCTAGTATATATATATATATATATATATATATATATGACAGGCTTCTTTCAGTTTCCATCTACCAAATCCACTCACAAGGCTGTATATATACAGTGGTGGGCACGGTTCTGCTAATTCGCTAACAGCCAATTAGCGAAGCTAACTTTTTGTTTAGTGGATTAGCATTTTTGCTAACTTTGGACGAATTAGCTTCATCTAAATATAGTTCCACTAACTTTAAGTCTGCTAACAAAATTCATAAGTTTGTTCCTATCTGTTGTGGGCATGTCTCGAAGAGTCTGTCAGGCATGCTATTGGCTGACTATGTGTACTCATGACAAGACATAATTGGTCGATGTAGCAGCAGCTAACTAAGCAGCATTGTGTAATTCTGCAGTTTTGAGCTGTGTTCACTTACAACGATGTCACATTACAGATAGTCTCACAGTGTCAGCGACAGCAGTGTACATTATTGGCTTATCAAGTTATCGCTTATTGTTATGGAAGGTGATTTGGCATGGTTTCTATGGCTGGATACTCTTCCTGACACCAACCACTTTACAAAGTATGCTGGATGCTTTTACATGGCACCACACGGGTGCCTATACGTGGTATTACACAGGCGCTTTTACGTGATACCACAAGGGCACTTTTATGTGTTGCAGCACGAGCGCTCTTATGTGTTGCTGCATGGGCATTTTTACGTGACAATGCCATGAGTGCTTTACACAATCGGAAGGAACGGTCTTAAGACTTCTGCTGCAGGGTATGGGTCTTCTTGAATACGGTCAGGCGCCAGGCATCACACACATATATATACATATATATGACGAGCTTCTTTCAGTTTCCATCTACCAAATCCACTCACAAGGATTTGGTCGGCCCGGGGCTATAGTAGAAGACACTTGCCCAAGGTGCCAGGCAGCAGGACTGATCTCGGAACCGTGTGGTTGGGAATCAAGCTTTATTAGAGATCGCCTATTTATACACTCCCATCCCACCCGCCGACACATATTTCGCTTAGGTAGTGCGAGACAAAAACCTGGTGTAGAACTCAATATACATATTCTTCAGAACGAAGCATTAGTTGAGTACAGAGCAGTAATAAG
The DNA here is from genome assembly GCF_001194135.2 of Octopus bimaculoides. Classification (NCBI taxonomy): domain Eukaryota; kingdom Metazoa; phylum Mollusca; class Cephalopoda; order Octopoda; family Octopodidae; genus Octopus; species Octopus bimaculoides. The sequence goes on along the minus strand of NC_068991.1, from coordinate 40,965,064 downwards.
AAAATGAAACGACCAAGGAATAAACGATTATCTAATGAACATCATCTTACACACACACACACACAATACGATCCGGGAATCCGAGTGTAGGAACTTTGTAAGCTTTAAGCAGTAAGCGGCTGATAAAAAGTTAAGTGGATAGTATACGATAAGATACAATAACAATTTATTGACATTAGGAGTTACACAGGTTTTTCCATATCGAAGTTGCGAAGAAATTTGATGAGCTGATAGTTTCTATATAGCTCATTGTTAGCAAGTATTGCTGCTAAAAATCCAGGTGTATAATATGCATGAATGTGTGTGTGTGTGTGTGTAGGTATGATAGAGCAAACAGGAAAAACAGAACTCAAAATATGAGAATATATATATTTTTATTAATATTAGCAGAAGTAACAGACTGACTCAAGGTCCGAGAGTTTAGTGCGTTAGCACTTACAATTAGTTTGATAAGTGCTAATGCATGAAACTCTCGCACCTTGAGTCACTCTGTTACTTCTGCTAAATAATA
>NC_068991.1:40958377-40963377 GCF_001194135.2 Octopus bimaculoides | reverse complement strand
ACAGTAGGCAGGAATTACGTAACCCATCGCTGTTAGATTGTCAAAATAATCAGCTGAGCTTGAAATTGCTATCTGACTTCAGATTAAGAGGTTAGAGAAATCTGCTATACAATTTTATATCAATTATGAATTAAACATAGAAATGAAACGAAATTGGAGAAATTTCAAATATTTCAAGTACTATTTGATACCGAACAACACTAAGAAGTTAAGAAGCATTACAAACCTTCGTCGTCTGGTGTGACCATTTTCGGATCAAAAAAATATATGACAATAAATTGTTTTTAACATGTTTTCGAAAGATTAGATTTGTAAATTTTAGTGCCATCATCACCAAAATAACATGATAAAATATTTCCTGGCCGTTAAAATCGCTGCTTTAGTCTCAGCTGACAGAGCAGTATTAAGTAATGTAAACTGGAAGGAGGGTACGCGGTATCAGTAAGTGGCCTTTTCTAAGAGGTGTGCACTGTACTAGCCAATCGGATTTGCGAAACTTATTTCTCTATCCAATCACATTTCAATATACGTGGATTATTTTGACGTCATGGTTTTGCCATCAACAAATTACACCCCACAAATTTGACTTTCATCTAAAAACTACCAAATGATATTTAAAATGAAGATGCATTTTGTGCGAATGTAATTGTATTTAAATACAAAAATACATTCGAATCTTTATACTTTAGATCCTAAACAATTAACATTTCCATTGTGAATAAAAACTTTTCTTTGTGTCTTAATATACTTATAAATGATCCCGACGAATGTTCTACGGCAGCATCACTAACTAGATCGTTAATGAAAAATTCCGACAGGTATTAGGTGTATTAAATGGACAACAAACGCGATACCGTATCACAGAAATGAACGCTGGCAAATAGGAATAGGGGTATAACGTGCATTTGTGCAATATATGTGAATTTATGTCTAAGTTTGTATATATTTTACATATTGAAACGTATGGGTATAAATTTCCTTTAGAGTTTTTTCTTTGCTTCTTTCTTCGTGCCTACTGCCTTAGATGTGCTATGAAGAAAATGCATTTACTCATATACACACGCACTCATACATTTACAACAATACCTGACACACATACACACACGTATGTATGTATGTCTGTATGTATGTATGTATGTATGTGTGTATGTAGATAGATATACATATATAGGTAAGTATGTGTATATGGAGCAAATCACTGTGCATGCGTACGCGCGCGTGTATGTATGTATGTATGTATGTATGTATGTATGTATGTATGTATGAATGAATGTATGTATGTATGCCCTTCTTTTACTTGTCATTGGACTGCGGCAAGGGTGAGATACCACCGTGGAGGGGTTTAGTCTCGAACAAATCGACCCTAGTATCATTTTTAAGACTGGTATTTATTGCATCAGTTTCTATTACCGAACCGCTATATTACCGGGACATAAACAAACCAACACCGGTTGTCAAGCTGTGGCGGAGACAAATACCTACACACGCACGTGAATTTTCCGTTCGTTCCTTTGTTGTGCTTTTGTTTAATTTTCGAAACTTATTTAATATAACGATACGCGTCTATCTTCGGAATTGTTGGTGCGACGTCTCTTTCTTTTTCTTTCCTCTTCTCTTTCCTTCCCTCTCTCATCACCTTACCTCTCAGTTGCTTCTTAACCATACAGCAACACCTGCGCCTACACACATATATGTATGTATGTATGTATGTATGTATGTATGTATGTATGTATGTATGCATGTATGTATGTATGCATGTATGTATGTATGTATGTATGTATGTATGTATGTAGTGGTGAAGGTGCGTCGCTTGGTGGTAAGGGTATACGGCTCATGGTCGTAAGGTCGTGAGTTCGATTTACACTGGTGCATTGTGTCCTTGGGCAAGACTCTTTATTTCTTGTTGCTCCTGTCCACTCACAAAAGGGCCACCCTTGTCACACTGTCACGCTGAATCTATCCAAGAACTACGTTGGTAGTATCAGCTGGAAGACTCGTCGTCGTAACCGACGGAAATCCGGGATGTATGTATGTATGAAATGTAAATGCTATAAGTATAAACTGTACTTTCTAACTTCATATTGCCAATGGTAGTGTCTTTTGCTTTGGTCTGACTTTTGTTTTTCTTTTTTGTTTCTCGCTTTCTGTTTTTTAATCCTTTTGTTTATTTTCAACTATTAAAAGTGAAAGTAATGTTTGTATTCAAATGGTGTCAATGTAAAGAGTGAATGGCTTTTCGCCGGTTTTCCCGTTGTTCGATCAAAAGATCCAGGCACACAATACACAATTTATTTGAAAAATTTTAGGCAGCTGCAGTGTTTCGTCTCAATTACAAAATTTATAACCATTTTGAGGGAGAAATATTGAGGAAAAAAATTATATACCTTTAAATTAGAATTGTGGATGGAAGGGTGGAGGAAATTCAGCCAATCGGATGCAAGCAATCTCGACACGCCATAAGTTGGAATTGCTAAGTTTCCATAGCAACGTACTGAAATAAAACAGGCTAAATCAAACTTCTGTTATTTTATGCTTGATGTATACATGTAGACATGAGCCGAGGTACACCTCTTCATGGTAGATGTTTAGAAATAGCAGCAAAATCTCTTAAAAATGTAAGTTGTATAATTGCCTTGCTAGACATAGCAAGACGAGTACAGACCTGGGGTTAAACAACAATAACTTTGAAGTATGGATCTTATTAAATTTCTTCCAACCACTCAAATTTTAACCTGAATATTAAAAAAAAAATGTACTTTAGCTGATGAGGGAAATTGCATTCGTTTTTGCGAGAAATAAAGAATATAGTTATATCTATAGTATCTACTACTACTACTACTATTACTATCTGATGGCTGTTACAACTTTTAACCACTCTTCCCTATACCAATACTAAACACAATCACAACAACTAATAATACAAATGCTGCTTTTATAGTGGTTATGGCAGTTGTAGTGTTTGTGATGTTACAACACACACAATACCAATGTCATAAACACCAGATGGCAGCAGCTGATTTTTGGCATATCAAGATTGGTTACATGTGATTGGCTGAAACTAAAAAAAGAAATTTGATCTTTAAAATCAATATTAATACACTTAGTTTTGTTTGTTTTCGTACACACCTGTGGTGTGTGTCAGATTTACTTCAAAGGAAGAGGTAAAAAGGTTGAAGAGAGAGGTACAAAGAGAGAGAGAGGTACAAAGCAAGCGAGAAAAGAGGGACAGAGAGGGAGTGGGAGAGAAAGAGTGAGAGAGAGAGGGAGTGAATGGTGACTGAAAGGAAGAGACGAAAAATGTTTATCAGTATTTTCAGAGTAGACTGATACATACATCGAAAGAAAGTAGATACATAGACACTTTGGTAAATCAAAGTCAAATAACTACAGCAAACATTGGCTGTCACTTTCACTTTTCATTACCACACCAGGATAAAATTAACGAGCAAGTGGCTGAGTACTCCTCAGACATGCATACCATTAACGTAGTTCTCAGGGAGATTCAGTCTCACACAATGTGACAAAGCTGGCCCCTTTGAATTCCAACTGCAATTCATTTTGGCCAGCTGAGTGGACTGGAGCAAGATAAACCAAGTGGTAAGAAGAAAATGAAAAAAGATCCAATACAGAGGCAGGAAAAACTTTTTACTCGTTAGGGTCACTAAGGGGGTTAATCCAGTCCTAACAGTGGCCTATCTATCTATCTATCTATCTATCTATACATCTATCTGTCTATCTATCTATCTATCTATCTGTCTGTCTGTCTGTCTGTCTGTCTGTCTATCTACTATTTATCTATCTATATGTCTGTCTGTCTGACTGTTATTCTTTCTGTCTGCCTCTCTCTCTTCCTCTGTCGGTCTCTCTCAGCAAATACCTGTGGATGTTACTGTTACTTTTCTACACTTGAAGGGAGAGGTAGAACGAAAAATAAAAATAAAAGGTGTTAAGTAGAGGAGGTATACTTGAAGTGAGCAGTAAAGCGAGAGGGGGGACAGAGAGTGAGTGGTGACTGAAAGGAAGGTGGCGTTTATTTTGTATTTTTAAATGTTTATCAGTATTTTCAGAGTAGACAAATACATAACCACAGCAAATATTGGATGTTACTTTTATTTTCCTACAATATAATTAATTACTGTATTCTATATACTGAGTCCTCAGCCAATATTGGATATTACTGTAAGTGTCAAAGTATAGAAACATTTCTCATGGCACTGGCACACAATTTACAGATGCTTACATTTTTTAGTATTTTTCATGAAGTTTTCACGGGTCCAGCTAGTAGTCTTGATTTCTCCATAATGGGGATCTTTTCTGTTTGGTTTTCATTTAAAAAAATTTCTTAATCAAGTGAAAATCTTCCAATTTGGTATATGGAGGTGACTTTTTATGCTCAATCTATGTTGTTATTCACTTGTTCCAGAAAAAAGTTTAGAAAAATATTACAGAGGTTTAGAATTTGATTATTTTTACCCATCATAAAACAGGATTTGGAAGCTGGCATTCTGTATGTGATAACTTTTATCAAGCAAAATGAAAGTAATATATTATAATGACAAATGTTGTATGAAGTTTTGAAGTTTTAATAAGTTTAAATGAATAATGTGAAGTGAAACACTGGAATAAGGGATACAAAACAGAAAAATTATTAATGAAATTTCTTTTTTTTTTTTTTTTTGTGAAAAGTTACAAAAACAGTTCAGTTTATAGAAACAATTAATAGCAGAAATTCAAAAATGAAAATTTGAGATACACCAGGGTTAGAGCTTAGGGTTGAGGTTTAGGGTTAGAATTAAGATTTAGGGTTTAAGGTCAGTTCAACCAGTGGGTGACATGGGGTTGATCAATTTGTAACATTTTTAGCGAACATTTTTATAAAATTTTTCTGGAACTCGTAAATAACAAAATCAGATTCTGTGTGAAAAATTACATCAATATACCAATTTTGAAAAAGACAATACATTTTACATAGCAAAAATTTGAAAACTTGACAAATAAAC
>NC_068991.1:40954882-40958342 GCF_001194135.2 Octopus bimaculoides | reverse complement strand
ATATATATATATATATATATATATATATATATATATATATATATATATATTATACATAAAATGGCAATTTCTGTCTGTCTGTCTATTACCACCTTGCTGCCTACACCAGTGAACCAATCTTCACGAAACTTTGCATACATGTTAAACTAACATCCATTCAATTATAGGTTAATTGGATTTCAATAGAAATCTATAATGGACTCCCTAGGGGTGTTGGGCTATTATATGATAAAATGAGAAGGGTGCAAAGTGTTCGTGAGAGGGAAATGTAGAGGCATAGTGAGTGTGACTGATATAAGGGAAGGGGAGAAGACCATTGTGTAAGCAACAAATATGGAGTAGCAGTGGGATGATAATATTAATACAGCTGTCATATGCACGTGATGCTGCATACATACATACATATGTCTACTATACACCATTTTAAACTTGTGATTATCTGTGTGTACGTTTGTAAATGTGTGTGTGTGTATGTGTATGTTTGTGTGTGTGTGTGTGTGACGTCAAAATCAGTCTGTCTCTTTCTACTTTTGTAGGGTCTTCCCTGTTGCTGTTACATATTGTGAAATTTTTAGATTATGTCAAAATGTTCAAATTTGGTATATTGAAATAATTTTCCACGTTAAATCTGATTTTGTTATTTATTTGTTCCAGAAAAATTGAAGCAAAATGTTACTGAGGTTTAAAGTTTAATCAATTTTACCTAATCAGAAAACATAATATGGAAGCTAGCATTTCTGCATGATAGCTATCTATCACAAAATGAAAGCAAAATCATTATGAGGAGGAATTTTTATTAAACAAATGAAAGCAAAGCATTACAACAACCAAAGTTGTAAGAACTTCTGAAGTTTTAATAAGTTTTAATGAATAAAGTCATGTGAAATGGCTGAACAGACATGTAAATAATTTAAAAAGGAAAAAAAATACTCAACAAAGTTTTTAGTGGAAAATTGCACAAATATTGTCCTGATCAGGTCTATCTGTCAGGGATGGCATGGTCTGATAAGGAATAAACAAAAAATTATATAAGACATTCTATTGTAAAAATTGCCAGGCAATGACGGGCTATTCAGCTAGTATCTATCTATCTGTCTGTCTGTCTGTCTGTCTGTATGTATGTATGTATGTATCTATCTATCTATGTGTGTATATAGGTATGTATGTATGTATGTATGTGTGCAAATTTGTATGTTTTGCTTTATGTATGTATTCTCATGTATATAGCTGCTTATCTAGACATGCTCATATATATTTAAATGATAAATTTCTGGAAAGTTTTACAGATTTTTACTGTTCCAATGATGGATTGGATCTGTAGTCTTCAAATTAGCTTTCTCCTTTCTGGTTTTGAGAAGCCTAATTTCTCAAGATTGGTATTTAGGCAGTGTATGTATGTATGTATGTATGTATGTATGTATGTATGCATGCATGCATGCATATATGTATATATCCATATAGTAAACTCCATTTTATAGCTGTAAATCTCATTGCAAATCTTTATTTGAAAACAATTGACACCAGATTTGTTCAGATTGGATCATAAATTCAGCTTAATCATACCTTGCTACTCTTTTTGCATGTCAATTTTGCAGTCTAGTTTTGATGATGATTCTAAATTAGCTTCTATTTCTTGTTATTGTCTACAGTTAGCTAATACAGCTAAATCTGTTCTCCATTCAAATACTAGTCTTTAGAGTTAACAATCTTTTATGGTGACCATATGTATTTCACATCATGAAAATTGCACCACAAACTCTAGATTTCCATAGTTCTGAAGAGTTAGAGACTCTGTACAAAGTACAAATATGTCTCCAGTATGAATTACTGTTCAGACAGGTAGAATGTGTACAAGCACAGTCTGGACTGCATGAGGGAAAAAAAGACCTTTGTATGATTGACAAACTAACATTTATCTTTTATACTTGCTCATTATTGTTTTTGTTGCTGTTGTAATTAGATACAGCTTTTGATATATAGTAAGCTTGCTGGACTAAGATTCCTATTGTTAGGCTGCTGATATTAGATAAAGTGTGAAATACTTATAGTATGCAAATTAGAAGTGCCAGTTCTCTAAAGTTACTAGATTTGTTGTGAATATAAACAGATTGATTACTTGTTTCTCTTGTATCGGTCAAGTGATGTAGACATATTGATGAGAACTCAGTAAAGTTCAAAAGTCAATTATAGTTGCTCATCACTTTTTCAAACTACAGAGAAATAGTTATATTTTCCATGTTTGTAAATCTACTATGTAGGGTTTACATATATTTTCTCTCTCATAACTTACCCCTAATTTTGAAACTGTCATTGTCAATGAGAATAGTAATAGTAGTACATGTGGACAAGATAGCAAACTCTTCATTAGCAGATATATAAACTTCAGTTATGAATTGTCTTGCAAAACAGATTCAGCTTTTACCAAGCCTTTTGAGCGTGGCCGTTGCCAGTACCGCCTGACTGGCTCCTGTAGGATTTTCGAGCGAGATCGTTGCCAGTGCCCCTGGACTGGCTTGTGCGGGTGGCACATAAAAGACACCATTTCGAGCGTGGCCGTTTTCGTGCGGGTGACACGTAAAAGCACCCACTACACTCTCTGAGTGGTTGGCGTTAGGAAGGGCATCCAGCTGTAGAAACTCTGCCAAATCAGACTGGAGCCTGGTGTTGCCATCCGGTTTCACCAGTCCTCAGTCAAATCGTCCAACCCATGCTAGCATGGAAAGCGGACGTTAAACGATGATGATGATATCAGTGACATATATAGGAGTTAATGATGGAAAGAAAATAACTAAGACTTTGTTTAGAATAGAGAGAACAGATATAAACAATTTGACAAAGTGATTTCCCATAAATTCATGAAAGTTGTTTTGACAGTATTCAAAATTAAACTGTATTTTATTACATGTTACTAGTGGCATTATGGGAATTATCTAATTAGAGAAAATATTTAATTCGCTTTGAGTTTATATTTATTTGCTTGATGTTTATTCCAATTTGCTTTGAGATTATTTTAATTTGTACATGAAAAAGTATGCAGAGTCAGAAATGATAAAATATTTTTTTGCTTTTTTAATGTGAACTGGCAGAATTGTTAGCATGCTGGGCAAATTGCTTAGCAGTATTTCATCTGTCTTCAGGTTCTGAGTGCAAATTCTGCCAAGCTCAACTTTGCCTTTCATCCTTTCAGGGTCAATAAAATAAGTACCCGTTGAGTACTGAAGTAGATGCAGTTGACTTACCCCCTCCTCCAAAATTGCTGGCCTTGTGCCAAAATTTGACATGACTGTTAACTTAAAATTGCCATTTCAGCAAGAATTTCAGCCAGAAGAAAGCCTTTGAAATCCAGAAATTTTATATAGATATGTCTTTGAATTGAGAATCTTTGAGTGCAATTATTGCTGTGACCCAAGCCATGCTCATGCTGTCTGAAATCTATCAGGAGAATGTTAATGTCCAAAAC
>NC_068991.1:40950352-40953809 GCF_001194135.2 Octopus bimaculoides | reverse complement strand
CTTTTATTACTGTTAAAGGCATTCATCTCTTAATCTGTGGCAGATGTTTGTTACTGCTTTTTTTTTTTGTATTTATCCTTCTTCAAAACGATAACCGTAAATAATAACTTTAAAATATATTTATTTATATGTTCAAGCTTGCTGATGTTTCTGACTAAGAGCTTGAAAAGCTGAGTATCATGTACAATATCCAGTGTGCATGTATAATTACACACAGACACACACACTCACGCACACACACACACACACACACACACACACACACATACATACACAAACAAACACTCCATGCTTACCAACACACTTCCACCTCTGGTCCACAGACATTGTGTGCTTTCTCTGCCTTTTCTACCACTACTACAATGGCCTCTGCTCTCTGGGCTTGGCTAGTCTTATGCCAACTTCCCCTAAGTGTACCAATCAGGGAGTCCTGCAGGCTGTGGCTGTGTAATACCCAGTCCTTCTTCCCATAACATTATTCCTCTGGAAATTCCTTTTCTGCACATGTTTTTCCTACATCTTTGACTTGCATCTTTTCAAGTGGAATGTTAATAGCATTGATCTTACTGGTTCTTGGGGACTTGCAGAGGTCATGGACATAGCCCCTTCCTCTAGATCTAACCAATGAAATAACTATGATTTTACATATAAAAAAATATTAATTACTTAGCAGATGCATTGCTTGATATGGAGTTCAATATATGTAGAGAATTCAATGTGTATAGATATATGAATTCACACATGCGTACATAAAAACAAACAAGTCACAAACAGAATTAGGTCATCGACAGGTATATTTCAGGATAACAGGTTGTCTGTAATGCTTTTTATCCTGTTAGCAAACCTCTATTTAGCTTTGTTGAAAAGGTTGGTCATTGACAACCAGTGGTTGGACTGAGAGGGTGATTAAAGAAGAGTCGATGATATTTAGTGGAGAAGTAGAAAGAAACAGAAGGGAGCTAACATGCAAATTAGATCAGGCAATTAGGAAAGGTATTTTGCTTGATGTAGTACCAGTAAAAATAGCCTATGACTATTTCTTCAACATGCAATATAAAAGTTGTGTTGTCAGAGATAGAGCATATGCTCTAACATGTAAGGAAGAAAGCCATTTGATGGGCTCAGGTTGCAGCAGTGCAACATGGTAAGTTGGACCAAGATGGGTATATACTACTAGATTTGAGGCAGATGTGTGAAGCTTTCCTGTAGCTTCTTTCTTAACTTTTCTGCTAGGATGATGAACTGGAATCAGAAATGGACTTTAGTGTCTACCTTAAAAGCCTGTTAGGTATCTTCCCAGAGAATGTGGAGTTCTGCAAAAGCAGATAACAACTGTTGAGAGACAGTTGATGGTAAGTAGTTGTGTGAATGACACACTGCCTAGTTTGGATGGTCTGCCCATGTTTTACGTATACATGCTAGACTTGTTCATTGAGATAAATTATCAGCCAAAAGGGAAGCTAAGAGACAGGTATAGATAGCCAAAGGAGTAGCAGAAAAGAAGAAGTTTGCCTATGTTTCGTGATGTGAGGACCAAAGAACTCAAGTATTTCAGTTTGCAAGACGGTGTGTGAGAGAAAACCGTGATGTCATAGTAGAGGATTGTGTCTGCATGGATGATGGTGCCCTTGTGTTTAATGATTCTGCAAAGAAAGAGGCTTGGAGATGCCATTACGAAAGACTGCTGAATGTGGAGAATGAATGGGAGGAGGAGAGTCTGCCAAAGGCTGACCCAATTGAGGGACCAGCTACCCAAATCAACAGTAACTTGGTAGATAAAGCAATTAAGGATATGAAGACGGAAAGTACCTGGCTCATCAGGAATCACCGCTGAGATGCTTAAAATATCAGGTAGTGTGGATTATGGTCTTGTCACCCACATTGTAAATCAGGTAGTTCATGAAGGAGTCATACCCAATGACTGGTGTAGCAGCACCATAGTCAACTGCTACAAAGGTAAAGGTGATGCTTTAGACAGAAATAACTGCAGAGGTATCAAATTATTGGATCAGGTGATGAAAGTTACAGAGAGGATCATAGCCCAACTAATTAGGGAGAGAGTTAGCCTAGATGAGATGCAGTTTGGGTTTGTACCAAGCAGAAGCACCACTGATGCTATATTTCTAGTAAGGCAACTGCAGGAGAAATATCAAGCCAAAAATAAACTTCTGTACTTGGTTTTTGTTGATTAGGAGAAAGCCTTTGACAGGGTTACCTGATCACTTATTTGGTGGTCAATGCAGAAACTGGGAATAGACGAGTGGTTGGTAAGAGCTGTACAAGGCCTGTACAGGGATGCTGTCAATAAGGTGAGGGTTGGCAACAAGTATAGTGAAGAATTCTGGGTAGAAGTAGGGATTCACTAAGGATCACTCCTCAGCCACCTCCTATTCATTATAGTCCTCCAAGCAATAACAGAGGAATTCAAGACAGGTTTCTCCTGGGAGCTCCTCTATGCTGATGACCTCACTCTAATAGCTGAGTCACTGCCAGAACCAGAGACAAAGTTTAGGGTGTGGAAGCAAGGTCTAGAATCAAAGGGCCTTAAGGTCAACCTAGCAAAAACCAAAGTCTTAGTAAGTAAGAAGGCTGACAAATCACAAACCCCTTCAGGTAGATGGCCCTGCTTGATCTGTAGAAAAGGCATTGGTAGAAACTCCATACGGTGTACCTGGTGTAAGCTATGGACACATAAAAGGTGCAGCAATATCAAAGGAAGGTTAACCAGGAAGACAGTTTTTGTGTGTGGCAGATACACAGGGGCAATAAACACTGAAAGTGTACAGAAAACAGATTCCATTACATGCTAGGGGGAGAAATTATAAGTTGTTAACAGCTTCCGCTACCTAGGCGACTAAGTCTGTAGTGGGGGTGGTTGCTCTGAGAGTGTAGCGGCTAGAATAAGAATAGCCAGGGCAAAGTACAGGGAGCTTCTACTTCTGCTGACAATGAAGGGCCTCTTGCACAGGATGAAAGGAAGACTGTATGATGCATGTGAGCAAACTGCCATGCTACATGGTAGTGAAACATGGGCCATGACTGCTGAGGACATGCTTAGGCTTGAAAAAAATGAAGCTAGCATTTGTAAAAAGCACTATCCAAATGTGATCGATGCCAGGCTCACCTGACTGGCTCCTGTGACGGTGACACGTAAAAAGCATCCACTACACTCTCAGAATGGTTGGTATAGGAAGGGCATCCAGCTGTAGAAACACTGCCGGATCAGATTGGAGCCTGGTGCAGCCGCTGGCTCTCCAGACCTCAGTCAAACAGTCTTACCAGCATGGAAAACAGACGTTAAACAATGATGATGATGATGATGTATATATGTGTATATATATATATATATATATATATATATATATATTATTTTATTTAAAAGAGTTCCAACTCTGTTTTTTATGTTTTATTTATATTCTTGTAAAATTAATGTGGGATATAGAATATGGAATATATA
>NC_068991.1:40947864-40949458 GCF_001194135.2 Octopus bimaculoides | reverse complement strand
GATTGTATTAGAACTTGTTGTGAAAAGTTTTTTCTGAGAGAGGGAATGGAGTTTCAGAAAAGTCACATGAGTTGGCTTTGTTTTCTCATAAATTTCAGGGTGTGTTGATTACGACTATCTTGGAATTTAATATGAAAAAAAGAAATTGGTGGGCTCACACACATGCATACTGACACACATCACAATTTTTTTTAAAATTTCAAGTTTCAGTTTGTAGATAAATGTGATGTGTGACAGTCAGTATGTATGGCGTAGCCCACCAACTTTTTTTATTACATTCTGATATAATCATAATCTTCACCATCTGAAAGATATATGTAGAAAAAGTACCAATTAAAAAGTACCAATTTTTCTGAAAGTTATGAGGAAACAAAGCTGACACATGCCAATTTTTCCAAAACTCCTCTCTCCACCCTTGAAAAAAATTTTCACAACACATTCCGATTTAATTAGAATCTGTATTATCTGAAGTATAAAGTTATGAGGAAAGAAAATCATCAGGGGCACACTTGTGCATGTCTCCCAAGAGTATGAAGACAGGGAGGGCCCCTGGCCCATCAGGAATCACTGCAGAGATGCTCAAAATATCTGGCAGTGTTGGCTATAGCCTAGTCACCCATATTGTTAACCAGGTGATACACGGAGGAGTCATACTCAATGACTGGTGTAGCAGCACCATAGTCAACTGCTACAAAGGTAAAGGTGACGCTTTAGATACAAATAATTACAGAGGTATCAAGCTTTTAGATCAGGTAATGAAAGTCACGGAAAGGGTCATAGCCCAACTACTTAGAGAGTGAGTCAGTTTAGATGAGATGCAGTTTGGGTTCGTGCCTGGGAAAAGCACCACTGATGCTATATTTGTGGTAAGACAGCTTCAGGAGAAATACCTAGCCAAGGATAAACCTCTGTACCTGGCTTTTGTTGACATGGAGAAAGCCTTTGACAGGGTCCCCCGATCCCTCATCTGGTGGTCAATGAGGAAACTAGGGATAGAAGAATGGTTAGTGAGAGCTGTGCGAGCCATGTACAGAGACACTGTCAGTGAGGTGAGGGTTGGCAATGAGTACAGTGAAGAATTCCGAGTGGAGGTATGGGGTCCACCAAAGTTCTGTCCTCAGCCCCCTCCTATTTATCATAGTCCTCCAGGCTATAACAGAGGAATTCAAGACAGGATGCCCCTGGGAGCTCCTCTATGCTGATGACCTTGCACTAATTGCGGAGTCACTATCAGAACTAGAGGAGAAGTTTCAGGTGTGGAAGCAAGGACTAGAATCGAAGGGCCTTAGATTCAACTTAGCTTAAACCAAAGTCCTAATAAGTAGGAAGGTAGACAAAACACAAACCCCTTCAAGTAGATGGCCCTGCTTGATCTGTAGAAAAGGCATAGGTAGAAACTCTATAAGATGCACCCAGTGTAAGCTATGGGCACATAAGAGGTGCAGCAATATCAAAGGATGGTTAACTAGGAAGTTAGTTTTCGTTTGTAGCAGATGTTCAGGAGCTATAAACACTGTGAATGTGCAGAAAACAACTTCTGCCACATTCCAGGGAGAAAAACTAGAAGTGGTTGATAGCTTCCGCTATCTTGGTG
>NC_068991.1:40941471-40947387 GCF_001194135.2 Octopus bimaculoides | reverse complement strand
GAGACCTAAATCCAAGGCCTCTGGCAGGGGTGTAGCCAGCCCACTTATGCGTACCTTTCCTTCATTGGACACTAAACTCCACTTGCGAAGACCTGTTGAGGCAAGTGAAATCGAAATTGAACTAAAGTCGACGACTGACACCCTTGCCAATTTCGTCTCCTTCATTGGACATATAACTCGGCTTGCGAAGACCTGTTGGGGCAAGCGAAAGTGAAACCGTGATGGGATCTGTGCCCAGCGTTGCCTTCCTGGCACTTGTGCCAGTGGTACATGTAAAGACATTCAAGTGAGATCGTTGCCAGTGCCGCTGGACTGGCTCCTGTGCAGGTGGCACGTAAAATACACCATTTTGAGCGTGGCCGTTGCCAGTACCGCCTGACTGGCCAACTGATAAACTAAATACAATTTATGATAAAAATTTGCAGTTTTATTTTGATTAAAACACCAACGGCATTTTACTACAGTTTGCCTACACTTAACATCTCTGACAGTCACTCACTCCTACTAAGATTATTATTATTCATGGTGAAAGATATGCTTCAGTTTACAACAGAGACCACAAAGCTATATGTTGACACAGTTAACATGTTTAATGTAGAGGAGATTAGAAAACGAAATTATGTGGTGAGGGGAAAAAGCAATATTAGGCATTGCATGGCATATTTTGACAAGGGGAACAACTCTGATTATATCTCTCTCTTATGAAACCTCATCAAGAAGACATAACCTCCACTGTGTGTGACGAGAGAAGCACTGATAAATTCAAATCATACATTTGTTCGATGACGTAGAAAAATGGAAGAAATGTTCGGAAAACAAACCTGAAAATGATGTAAAGACACAAAGTCCCGGATGTTGAATACTGATCCGAAAAACGAAAACGAGGCTTTTAACCGCCAAATTTATTTTATGAAATTTATCATCGCAGAAGTCAAATTTTAACGAAAGGATATCCTAGTTTTTATATATATATATATATATATATATATATATATACACACACACACACACGATTCGAGTACCCTTGCGCTTCTGTTACTATTTATATATTTTATTATCTGTGTATTTTATTAAATTATAATAAAAGATATAAATAAATTATTCAGAGCAGTATAAGGGTTACGCGAATCGTTAATCTTTCTTTCACTTCTTTCCCTTTCTGTTAACGCGGGCGCGCACACACGCACACACACACGCACACACACACACACACGCGCGCACACACACACACACACACAACCTCATACATTACACACACACACACACACACAATTTCGTTAAAAGTCTGGCTTGTTGTGAAGATAAAGTAATTTTGCCGGTTAAAAACCTGGTTTCGTTTATTCTTCTTTATCATTATTATTTCTTTACTCTTTTCTTTCGAATTCCTATTCAACAAACAGCAGCTTCATCCTTCTGGAGTCGATAAAATAAATACCAGTTATCGACTGTTCCCTTCCTAAATATGTGCGGCTTTGATATTCAAGTTAGTCTATTTCTGTAGCAAACTCAATGGATCCAAGCAAGAAAGATACATTGATCCAGTGGGTGAGTAGATAATGGCAATCTTATGATATTACCTTAAACTAAAAAAAAAAAGGCAAAAAAAAAAAACCGAAATTCTTTTAAATTTCTGAAGAACCAGCAACAATAGGTAGAATTTTAGAACAGCTATCCCTCAAAGTCCCATGCCTGATGGGAAAGGAAAAGAATGTTGTCCTTCATTTTATTGTTTTTAGTATTCCCATGTTTCACACAACGAGAATTACAGTTTGGAATTTTCATTTTTCAAAAATTTCTACAATTTGGTCCCCATCCAACCATTCTGTGTCCTTTTCCTTCCCTAAAAGATAAGAATAGTTATTCCCAATAATGCTTCAAATATGTATATTTAATTTTTTTTTTTTTGAAGTTGTGTAATTATATGAAATACATATTTAACAAGAATATTGTTTGATCCAAGGCAAAAGTAGCAGTTCGTTTTGTATTTTGGGTAAATTTTTACGTAAAAGTTTACATTATTGGTAAAGGTAAAAGTTTGCCGTATTTTGTATCAAGCCTTAGACTGAGAGATACAAATGGATCTGATGGCTAGATTTCTCTTTCTGTAAGAAATGGTAGTGACATTACTTTGATCAAACATGTTTCTTCTATCCATGAGCTCATTAATGATCGTTGTTGCTAAACCTCTACTGCCTTGGGAGAACAGACTTGATATTTCTCACCAACTGAAGAAAGCTAAATATCTGGACATGCTTAATGAGGCTCTGGTCAAAGGATGGCTGACAGCCTCGTTTCCTATTGAAGTCAGCAATCAGTTTCTCAGTAACATAAGTGCATTATTTTCTGTAAGAGATTAGTTTGGAACCTAAACAATTGACGAAAGCCATCATAAGAATAACCATGACAGCTGCGGCCAATTCAAGGTGGTTGTAGTTGTTAAGAGACTGCAGATAGAAGCTTTCTGAAGACGAAGGCCTCACTGTCCTGCTCA
This sequence comes from Octopus bimaculoides, assembly GCF_001194135.2. NCBI lineage: Eukaryota > Metazoa > Mollusca > Cephalopoda > Octopoda > Octopodidae > Octopus > Octopus bimaculoides. The sequence goes on along the minus strand of NC_068991.1, from coordinate 40,944,896 downwards.
GGCGAAGCGTACAGGCTAAGGGCCAAAATACTTGCGACACTTGGATCCTTGCTGAAAGTACAGAAGGGTTTCTAACATGGTGATAGTTTAGTCACTATCTGAACAAGGCCAATAAATATCTTTAAGTAGCTTCTGCAGTTTCTGTGTGGTAGAAAGCTTCTCTGATATTTATTTCATCCACATGGTTTCACCAGATTGTTCTTGTAGAGGCGACGCAACAGAAATCATACAAGAAAAAAAAAAAACGGGCGCAGGAGTGGCTGTGTGGTAAGTAGTTTGCCTACCAACCACATGGTTCTGGGTTCAGTCCCACTGCGTGGCACCTTGGGCAAGTGTCTTCTACTATAGCCTCGGGTCGACCAAAGCCTTGTGAGTGGATTTGGGAGATGGAAACTGAAAGGCGCCCGTCGTATATATATATATATATATATATATATATATGTGTGTGTGTGTGTGTGTATGTTTGTGTTTGTCCCCCCAACATCGCTTAACAACCGATGCTAGTGTGTTTACGTCCTCGTAACTTAGCGGTTCGGCAAGACAAACCGATAGAATAAGTACTAAACTTACAAAGAATAAGTCCTGGGGTCGATTTGCTCGACTAAAGGTGGTGCTCCAGTATGGCCGCAGTCAAATGACTGAAACAAATAAAAGAAAGATAGAGTCACTACACATTGGAAGTAACATGTGTTCCCATTTTTTTAAAGGAAGTCGCAAGCGCAGCTGTGTGGTAATAAGTCTGTTTCTCAACCCTATGGTTCTGGCTTTATTTCCATTGCGTGGATATTTAGGCTAGTGTCTCTACTATAGCTCGGGCCGATCAATGTCTTGTGAGTGGATTTGGTTGACAGAAACTGAAAGAAGCCCATTGTGTGTGAGTGTCCCTCATTACCACTTGACAACCGGTGTTGGCTTGTTTACGTCCCCGTAACTTCATGCTTCAGCAGAAGAGACTGATAGAATAAGTACCAGATTTTAAAAATAAGTACTGGGGACGATCTGTTCGACAAACCCTACAAGGCAGTGCCCCAGCATGGCGGCAGTCCTAATACTGAAACAGGTAAAAGGTAAAAGATAAAGTTTCCAAAACCTCATGAAAAGTGTAGGGGTTTTACGTTGCAAAAAAAACAAACAATAAAAATGATTTCTTACAAAATGAAACTGGCGGGGATGACTGTCAGCAAGTGCGAGTCCTGTGAGTCAAAGTGGCTGTTCCAGCCCATCTCCCTCGCCATCCTGTGAGGCAACGGCTTTTCCAATTGTCTGCTGGAGTCATGAGACAGTCTGACTTACAGGAAATTGCACGATCTACTCCTTAAATACTTAGATCCATGCAATAATTAATACCTTATCTAGTATAAATAAGACGATGTTAACTTAATTGGGAAAAAAAAAAAAAAAAAATGTACGAACTTTTAAGAAACAAAAGGGAAATTGTGAACAGTAGAGCGGCAGCTAGATATTGCCCGCGTGACATTGTCGTTAAGTTGAAGCCACCAAATATTTTGTGATTACATTCATAATTATTTTCTCAGAATTAATCCCTTATAGATTTTCATCGTCTCTCCAACGCTTTGACGACCTTAATCTTCAGGAAACTCGAACGTTTGGTCAATGTCAGACTTTTTCCAGAGTCCCACGACCAAGCTGCTTTGCCCAAACGGTTTGGGGGTCTTGATCTGCGCAAGTGCTCGTCTCTATCTCTTCTCTGTTTTTTCGCCATCCACGCTTGCTCCCCTTTAGTAGGTAATATCTTCTCTCCAACATGGACTAGTTCCCACAGGGAGATGGATGAAGCTCTGTTACAGTGGAGAGAGCTGTGTTTGTCAGTTCCTGCTACAGTTGAGAATAGACAGAAGTAGTGAGTATGGGACAATCTGCGTTCTGATACCACTTTCAACTCTCTCCTTGCTCAATCTGATCAATTTTCAAGGTGTCGCCTACTTTCTACTAGTGCAAAATTCTCGGGGGACTGGATTAAACATTGGAAGTCTACTCAGTCTAGATGAGCTCCATATCTCCGTCGCACTCGAGAGTGGGAGCTGACGTCTGTAGGAGACTGAGATGTCTGCTGTGGTAGATCCCTCGACTCCACAGGTTTTCATGGTCTGTCTTGCTGCCTAATGCTGGTAGTTTCGCTCGTCACACCGAGCTAAACTTTAAACTTCATCATTAAGCGGGCCCTGATGCGGATTAATATCCCCTCAGTTCTGGAGCCGGCAGATTATCCAGAAGTGATGGAAAGAGACCAAATGGTCTTACTCTCTGTCCTTGGGTAAGAGGTAGGTACCTCATCTGAGACGGCACAGTCTGTGACTCTTTTGCTTCCTCCCACGTCCTGGACACCGCAGTAAATGGGAGGGTCACCCACTGCTTCCGTAGCCGAACGGAACAAGACCCTGAAGTATCGGGACCTGGCAGTGAACTGTCACTTCCAGCTTGTGGCGTTTGAGACGTTTCGAGAGGGTGGGCTACTAACGGCGAAGCTCTTGTCATCGTTGGCAGCACACCTTACCAAGGTGTCAGGTGATGTCCGTGAGGGTGCTTGGCTATACCAACGCCTTAGCCTCGCCATCGACTGTGGTAATGCCGCGAGCATATTGGCTTATTTCAGTAGGTTCAATTGAAGCACTTGATGCTGCATTGATATTTTTTCTGTTTGTTTTTCTTTTGTAAAAATATATTCCTTTTCACTCATTTATTGCAAATTATAACAATTGTTTAGTACCTCCCGATACTGTTTATAATATATTTTCATCGTTACTTATTCATTTTCTGGACATAAAAAACAAAATTTAAATAACCCTAAATTAATATGTACAAAGCATAAAGCGTGACCTGGCTGAATTGTTAGCACGTAAAGACGGATGAAATGCTTAGCGACATTTCGTCCGTCTTTATGTTCTGAGTTCAAATTCTTCCGAGGTTGACTGCCTTTCATCCTTTCGGGGTCAATAAAATAGGTACAACTTAAGCTCTAGGGTCACCCTGAAATTGCTGGCGTTGTGCCAAAATTTGAAACCAATATGTACAAAGCATGACTATTAACTATCCAAAAGTATATCAAATAGTGCTTTTTTTCGGTTTCTGGTCAAGAAATGAAGGTGGAAATATTGGCGCTATGCAGCAATGTCCTGCTCCTGTGTTTTTAGTTCTGTATATTTTCAACAACATTACGATTTTGCACCCCTCCTCGTTTTCAAAAATTTTACCCCCACCCCCACCCCGATATTATTGTTTTCTAACTATTTTCGAAAATGTTTGTGTTAAGGAACATTTTGACATTTAAAATATAGAGATTATTATTCTAAAAAAATTTTTTTCAAACTTTCATTTTATTTTTTTTTTTCCAAAATTTCAATACGATATTTTTTCCACTTTGAATTTGTGGTTATAAACTGAAAGAATACCCGAATGTTAATGAG
>NC_068991.1:40921893-40940909 GCF_001194135.2 Octopus bimaculoides | reverse complement strand
GTTTTATCGACCCTGAAAGGATGAAAGGCAAAGTCGACCTTGGCGGCATTTTAACTCAGAACGTAAAGACGGACGAAAATAAACATTTTGGCCGGTGTGCTAACGATTCCATTTCAAATATTGTTTTCTGATAAATACATTTTTTTGCATCCTCTTTCCATACTACAGTAGGTAGAGTTGTTTCGTTGGAAAAGTTGCTATTGCAAGGAGAAACCCCTGTCTGTAGGTGTAGCAAGGGTTGTGTGCACCCTGGGATAGAGATGTTTGACACCCACTCTTTAACAAGCATGGTAGGTCAGAGGAAATATTATATTGGAGGGCTGCTGCTTTCCCTTCTTGATAAGCCTCTGAGGCGATGTTTCGTTTTATGACCCAGAAAGCGGAATTAGTGAAGCTGACAAAAAAGGTCATTCGCTGGAAACGCGAGAATCAAACGAAAGGGAGGAAAGTATCATTTTAAAAAGTGAAATATAGTAGTACAAACCTGATGTAACAAAATGGTAATTGTAAAATCTGGTTTTTTGTAAAATGTTTTTGATCAATTTAGTCTTAACCCATCTAACCCACGTAAACATAGACAAATAGATGTATAATGGTGATGGTGATAATGGTATATTAGAAAAGGAAATGAATCGTGTATGACATCAGAACGATATTTGTTTTCACTTTTTTTTTTCCAGTTGAAGGAAATAAATTCAAGCTTTCTCATAGAATCCCTACATAATATGAAAGAAGGAGAGCAGTCTACTGTTTTATTAAACAAAATGCAAGTATTGTCTCTTAAAATAGTAGTTTGTATTACTTATTCATGTAAACAGATTTATCACCTTTTCTTAATGAATTACTTTACCTCAGTTTTTCCACCATCATAGGATGAGATGGTAGTTTTAACATATTCCATATTGTAAAGTTTACTGCTTAACTATTGCCAACTACTTAGCTATGAAATAAGACTGGAACTTGTCAGTTAGATAAACTAAGGCAGAGTTATGTACCTTACACAAGAACACTTGCTTTAAATATTGTTCTTAAACAGTCTCGCCTACCTGGCTGTAATTAGATAATGTAGAGTAGGAACAACTTGATATTAAGTTGTTGCTGTATTAAAAAATTGTTATTTTGTAGTACTTAGTTCAACTCCCTGTGTAGAACAGGTGAGGGCAATAGAAAACTAGTTCTTACTACAGGTTCATGAAAGGTGATTGTGATAAATAGTAGTATATTCCAATTTACCTCATTATGCACAGATATCCACCTGTAGTTGGATGTTTTATTTCATTACGAGGGATCCTATGATGATGATAACTAACTAAAAAGAGTTAATCATCAAAAAGCATGAGAGTAGTGAGGAGTATTTGATAAAATTAGTGTTTGTAATGATATAGTGGGAGTTATTTAAACTGGCCATATCTGGCCCAAATATTCTACCAGTTTTATATTCAAACTGATTAAACTCAGCCTCTCACACCTACCCTACAATGTCATTCTAAAAATAAATAATCATTGCATCAAACTATCAAAGTTACAAGACAATGCAGGATTAATTCAAAACAGTGTGAATAAATAAGCATTACATCCATTAGTAATTTAAGTGCTAAAGGGTTATGTATAAACATTTCTTTTATGTATTATAAAGAGTTGAACACAATGCTTCAGAAACAATTAATCATTTAAGACTCTATAGTTATAAAGAATAAGTTGGTAAGAATGGTAAGTTTTACTATTGAATCCTTTTTCTAGAGTTTAGCTATTTAAATGACTTAAGGTGAATCAACTTATTTAGACCACAAGCTCACTGAGTGCTGAGTGTTTTTATGTCATGTATCATCAATACCAAATCTACATGTGATTAAGGCCCCAAATTGTAATATGAGACCTGTAGCCAACATTTTTCAAGACTTAGATATAAATTATTGTGAAATATATATTATTAAGTCATTAAACATATTTTTTCCTTTAGTCAATTATCGTCTTCCAAAAATTTCAAACTTCGTGAAAATACAGGTTAGCTATCAGTGCATTTTCTAAAATAACACTTGTTCTTTTTTATTTTATATATATATATATATATGTTTATAGGAAAGCTACTCCATATGATCTAAATACTAAGAAAGAATGCTTTGAAATTATAAAGAAGTTTATTGAGGGTATGCTGCCTTACTTTGTTGTTGCTCTATTTGTTTTGTTTTTTTCTTTTGTCTCATTCATTTTGTCATTGTTTCAGTTAGCTCTAGTTTAACAAGTACAATTAGAAGTGTGTGTGTGTACGCACATGCAAATGTGAAAATAGACCACCAAAGAATCCCATTTTCTGGTGATAAATATTAAACTATATCCATAGATATAGATATAAGACTGTGACTGATGTCAGGCAGATTTAGAACGTCTATATTTAACTGGAAGTTAGATATATGATCTGATTATATAGTTTAACAAATTTCTCTTTTGGTTAGAGATTTGCAGAGAGCAAAATTGTTAGAACATCAACCTGTTTGTGAAAGGGTCAACAGTTGGTAGACTATCTCCAGTACTTTGCTGCTTCCTTACAAAGACACTTAACACTCAGAGTGTCAAGCACTCTTTGATACAATCAGGGAAGTTGGGGCACCATGTACTTAACCAATACTTTCATTGGACCTCCATAGGGAGAAATGTTTCTCACTAATTAATGCCATGATAGCAGAGATAAGCAACAGTATTCCATGACACTTCCCAATGAAGGAAACTGAAAGAAAAAGTTGCAGTGAGAAATTACATTTTCTGACAATAAATGATCATTGAAAAGTAGAACAAGTCACTTACATAGCTCAAGTTCACAATAAAGCATTGAAGTATATCCTTTAACAAGTGCATTATTTTATTTACTTCACCCTTTCCAGTTGATAAATTGATAATGACTGTTATTTGATTGGTGATCAGTTAGGAAAATAAGCATATTATTAAATAGGGGCATGTAAAAACATTCATACAAAATGTCTTAATTTGTAGAAGTGTGTAATATTTATTACCATAGATCAGAATGAATGTAATAAGATTAAAACAACTCTTTAGTTAATGTTAAATAACAATCTTCCTCTTTTTCCACTTGATCTTTAACTCTTGCTATTATGACTCACAGACAAACCATAAATTATTTTCTAGATAAATATGATCAAAGTCATGTTGAACAAGTAAATTTTGATAAAGATGATGAAGTAGACCTTGCTAAGGTAAGCTATTTAGGGATGTCATAGGTATTTATACTGTGTGTCTGCACATGTTTTTCTACAAGTCTCTAATTTAAGATGACAATCTTAAAATATTATTTTTATTGCTTAACAAGTATAGTTTCACTGATGATTTTTCTCTATAAATATTTATTTTATGAAAAATTACTTTTGTTGTCTAGGAAAGAGCAAAATGCCTAAAATGTATGAAAACTTCCTTGGAAAAGTAAGGCATTTTTCACAATACCCCCTTTAGTATGATGATACTAGATGGTTAGATTTAAACTGATATTCACTTCTGGCACCATTAATATTCTGTGATAGACCACTTAATTTTTCAATTGTTATTGTTAACATTCTCTCATCATCCAACAATTTATAAAATTATTTGGTCCTTTGTAGAACATGCCCAGACCTAACTACATTAATGTTTCAGAAGTTGTGATCTTTGTCTCTTGGAAAAGTATAAAATAATATTACAACCTTTTGATTGGAAAAATTGGGGAATTTCTGCAGACATTTCTTTTGATATTTATTGAGGAATTTTCCACTTCAAACAAACTAAAATAGTTTTATTTCCCACCTTATGGATTTTCCAAACCTTGAAAAATAGTCACATATTAAAAAAACAAAACAAAAAACTATCAGTTATTCATCAATATTAAAACTACATTAACAATAGTTATTTCCTTGTTTTGGTTATCATTATCATCATCATCATCAATGTATATCTGCTGTCCATGCTGGTGTTGGTTGCACAGGTTTACTCACTTAGATGGGTTGGAAGACTTTATTATAGCTTGTGTTTCATTTTGGTTTGGTTTCTACTGCTGGTTGCCCTTCCTAACACCAACTGCTTTACAGAGGGTACAAGGCAGTGGCGGCTTGTATATAGGCACTGCAGAACTACAGCATCCCCTATTTCCACTTGATATTATTGATAACATTCAATATAATGAGTCCTTTTTTCTTTAATTCTTTCTTTATACTTGTACATTATATAATCCTCAAGCTTTATGTCAGTAGCCATCCCATAGTTTATGAAAAAAACAAACAAATCCTTGTATAGAACTCTGCACTTCACAGTCAAGTGATGCAGTGTTTGGCTGTTGTGCGCATGCTCACATGTCTGAGATAGGAAGCTTCATGCTAAGGAGAGACAGCACTGTCATTCATGCAGTGCTGGTGAAAGGTAGTGTTTCTTTGTAACTCCATGTGTGTTGTGCTTAAAAACATGTTTATATTCTTGAATGTGATGAAGTGTAGAATTAGATTATTATCCTGCTTCCAGCTTAAGGATTTGAAAAATAGGGCAGATTTTACCCCTTATTTTGTGATTTAGCAGTGATTTTTGAAAAACAAGGGGGAATTCGTGGCGGTGTTCAGTGAACAAATTAAGCACACTACCCAGCAGTGGCTAAAACATAAACCAATCAAGTTTATGTATAAATATTCTTTTTATATGTTTGTTTCCTTTTACACAATATTAAAACAACAGCTAAAATTTTCTGAAGCAGCACCCCAACTAATTTTATCTCCAATCCGCCACTGGTAGTAGGTCCTTTTTATGTGACAGTAAAAGTGCTGGTGTTGTAAAAGAGAAATGGTGGCCCCAGTACATTTGGGTGTGTATTAGTTATAATAGATAATAATATATTTCAAGTGTATGTTGTTGTTACTTCTGAAGTTCATTATGTTCCCTATTTGATTTATTTCAGATTGCTATCCTTATGTTGAGAGTTGGGCTTGAAGGGGAACATCAAGAAGACTTCATAAAGGCAGCACTCTCATTGAATGAGCAGTCACAGCTAGAAGTAATGAGCATCCTGAAAGGAATTTTAAATGGTGCCTCAGCTGATCTTCAGTTAGATAAGCTCCTTATCAATAAATCTTGTGAGTAATTTGTATTCGCTTTTCATTTTTGGATCAATTTCATCCATAAATGTATTTTCCCTCATATCACTTTTTAACCTAGATTTAGTCCTCTTTTCTACTATGATTGAATGGATATAAACCCAGAAAGGATTTCTATGATTCTATGATAAGAATAATGAAAATTTGTTGATTAGGGAAGTTAATAGGCAGGTTTATTAGCTTCCCTAAACTTCTGTTGTAAACTTCCATTATTTTTAGATATATAATCTGGTTGTGTATGAAGGTGCATGACTCAGTGGTTAGAGCATCGGGCTCACACTCATGAGGTAGTGAATTTGATTCCCAGACTGGGCTGTGTGTTATGTTCTTGAGCAAGACACTGTATTTCACATTGCTCCAGTTCACTCAACTGTAGAAATGAGTTGCAACATGGCTGGTGCCAAGCTGTATTGGCCTTTGACTCTCCCTTGGATAACATTGGTGGCATAGAGAGGGGAGGCTGGTATGCATGGGCAATTGTTGGTCTTCCATAAAAACAACCTTGCCTGGACTTGTGCCTTGGAAGGGAACTTTCTAGGTGCATCCCATGGTCATTCGTGACCAAAGAGGGTCTTTACCCTTTACTCTTTATAATCTCGTTGGAAAATTGATAAATATCTATAACTTCAAAATAAGATGATAATTACATGCAGCAGAAAAAGTTTATAGCCCCTATAACTATCCTATAATTTTGTTCTTCATGTGCTAGAAATTAATTGAAGAGCAGTTATACTTTTATTCTCTGTCAAAATATTAGGGAGAAAAGGGCTATGAATGGTGAGGGTATAACTACTAACAACATACAAGAACATCTTGTTCTTATTACAGGTAGTAAAGATTGAAAAGCTTCATGTATTCATGGGAGCAACACAGTTGATCAGCTTAGTAGAAACAGTAACCATATCTCCCTCAAATCATAACCTACTGTTTTGAAAAACAACATATTGAATAATGTGGGAAAAGACACACTATATTTAACAAAACTGATGAATTGATTATGGCTGGAATGTCTTTGATCATAAATCTATGAGACCAGTGCTGACCTACAACTCCTATCAAGTGTAATTTTATGTCTAGAAGGAATTTATATGGATAAAAGCATTTCTTGTGTTCTTGACCAACATTGTACAAGACGAAAACTATTTATTGATGGTATCGAATTCATCATTTCTATCTTAATCTGTCAATTTACACTTTTCCAGTGGAAACATTTGATTCTGAGAATTCTTCTGAAAATAGTTCTCAAGAGAATGCTACTGAACAATCTCCATCAGGTTGGTTTACAGTTTATTCTATAAGTTGATTATGTATCATTGATGTTTAATGCTGTGAAATATTAGCAGACTTTAAAAAAAAATTTTTTATCAACACTTAACAAATCAAAATACAGTTTGCAGAATTCTTGAAACATATATATGACTATTTGGTAAGTGTCTTCTACAATAACCACAAGCACCAAAGCCTTGTGAGTGGATTTGGTAGATGGGAACTGAAAGAAGCATGTTGTGTATATATCCATATATGTGCACGTGTTTATATTTATGTGTGTGTGTGTATGTATATATATATATATATATATATATGATGCCAAAGCAAGAGTATACACAATGGTCGTAAATGAGTACCGCTGTCAGACAAGTGATGTTTTGTTTCTAGTCATCTGTGAAAAACATGTCTGACCAAAGGGAAATTTACTTGGCTTGGAAACAGGTGAGTGTTGGCAACAGGAAGGGATCCAGCTGTAGAAAATCTGCCTCAACAGATTCCATCTGACCTATGCAAGCATGGAAAAGGGGATGCTGAAATGAAGATGAAGTGAAATAGAGGAGTGCTCCATCCCTTTCTGTACTATCATTTCTCACTTCTTTCCTGACCCACTCCTACTTTCTTTCACCTTCCCTCTGCAAACTGAGATACACCATTGACCATGCCTCCACCATCCACTGCATTCACATCTATCCCCATCTGTAACCATCTCTTACTCTCCTTTTACACTCTCTTGAACTTATCTGTTCATCCAGTCCTGATCCTCTGTCCCTATTCTCTTATAATTACCTTCTTGTACCTTGAAGGTATGCCCTGACACCTCATCACTCTCATCTTTTCTCTCTTTCCAGCTGGGCTAACTGTATATCTCTTGTACAGCAAGACACCTATTCCTCTCCCTCTATCATACTTTAGTCTCTCAAAATTTGACATAAAGCTACCTCTCTTAATACAACAGCTCTACTCAGTTAATGGGGTCTCATTTAGTGAGTTACTTGGTGATTTCACAAGTGCTGGTACCATGTCAAAATCACCCAGTGTACTCTCTAAAGCAGTTGGCATTACGAAGAGCATCAAATCATAGGAACCATGCCAAAGCAAGCATTGGAGCTGAATGCAGTTCTTTGGCTTGTCAAATCCTGTCAAAATGTTCAACCTATGCCAGCATGGAAGACAGACATTAAATCATGATGATAATGATGAAATATGTATCTATATATATATCTGTCTGTCTATCTGTTTATCTCTCTCTCTCTCTCTTTATATATATATATATATATATTGTCCATCTTTCCAAGCTTGCATGGGTCAAACAGAATTTGTTGAGGTAGATTTTCTATAGGAATAGTTTCTCATAGCCACACACACACATGCATGCACACACAAACACACACACATCTATCCATCCATATATATGCATGTATGCATATTTGTTTTACTCTGACATTTCACTCCATCAGAACTACAAGTTCTGTTCATTCAGATATTAAAGAGAAACTCAAGAGTAGTGGTGGAAAGCATCATCTTTAGAGAAATATATAATATCTACTATATGTACTGCATATTCTACCTCACATTTGTGCTCTAAAGTGCACACACACATATGCATTTATATATATGTATGTGTGCGCGCGTGTGTGTGTGTGTGTGTATGTATATATATATTGTTTTTACTTTTTTAGCTTCTGGTTCGGAAGAGTTACTACATGATGCTTCATCAAACTCAAATTCTGGGAGTGGTAACATCTCACGATCACAAGAGAAAATTTCTTTGTTAACATCTATTAATATGGAAAACGTAAGTCTTTCAGTAAATCTGATTATTTCCATTCAATTATTCAGTATCTTCTTTTGTGGTTATTCTTTTAAAACGTTTTTATCAGAAGGACTATTTTAAAATATTGTTTCTCTTATTTCATTATTAGTTGTTACACCAGAGCCCAGATATTGTGTGTGTGTGATTAAGGTGGTGAGCTGGCAAAATAGTTAGTATGCCAGGCAAAATACTTTGCAATATTGCATGCCATTATGTTCTGAGTTCAAATTCTTCCAAGGTTGACTTTGCCTTTCATCCTTTTGAAGTTGATAAAATAAGTACTAGTTGAGCAGTGAGGTTGATGTAATTGACTTACCCCCTCCTCTGAAATTGCTGGCCTTGTGCCAAAATTTGAAGCCAATATATCTATGTTGGTTGATGTTTTATAAATCTTTGGCTACTAGGGACACCACAGAAAACGTACATTTTTGTATAAGGTCATCTTCTAGTTTATACTTGGAAAGATATGACTTAAGTAATTATTGCTTGCTAAATACTCAGCAATTATTATATCTTCCCAACTCTCTGCTTTGCAACTGGGAATTTTAAAATCTGGTATATGCAATGGAGGCAGTATTTAATTAAAATAGCCAACAATGTATCATACTTAATGTATACACAGTCAATAGGCTACATGGCACCTACTTCAAGCTTGGTGTACAAGGGAGTTAAATATTTGGGCCATGGTCACAGCATAACACCATTAATGAATTATGAATTGTCAGCTGATTGGCTGATTAATAAGATGACTGATTCTCACTTTCTATGTCATATATGTACGTATATGTGTGTATGTATAAATAACTTTAGCTAATTGTAAAAACAAAGGTAGTCTCTACATGCATGCACACTAGGGATACAACTTTTTTATTTTTTCTTCAAAAAAACTTTCCTATACCATATTTAGATGAGCTTTTATGCATAAGTAACTAAAGTGAACTCACTTTTGAGCTATTTTTAAAAAAAGTTCACCCATGAATCCATGTTTGTATTCTTATGCAAAACTTGTTTGAATATGGGCAAGGTTGCACTCTTGGCCTTCAACAAATTTTTAGCATTTATAGGACTTCAGTGGTGATTAAATTGTATTACTGAGTCATCATGCTTAGTCATGAAGCAAATAATTAAGTTCTTCTTTCACTTTCACCCATGTTGTTTCGGTTTCAGTGCAAGTTCTGCATTCAAGAAAAGCTTTGAAGTTATTCAGAAGAACAAGGAGAAATGGAAGAGAAATCTGGCGCAGTTTCAGTTCCATTCATCTAGAGGTCATGTGCTTGTAGAAGCCGCCTCACTAGCCAGCAGAAGCTGAATGCCACTCAAGGAGCAGATTGTTGGTTTGGTACCAGTTTCTTGGGAAATCAATTAAAAGCAGAAAGGAGAGAGTGGCAGAGTTATCAAGAGAGCTGACACTACTGTGGCGAGATAAACTGAATTTTCCAATCATTTCTGAGCAAGCAATACAGTCCAAGCTAGAAAACGTGTTTTATTTGTATGAGAAATGTGCCAAGAAAGGAAAATTTGAACCATTAGAAGAACTGTTCAATATCACCAAGGTCCACGATGAATGGCTCAATGCTGATGACAAAATGCTGTACTCCATCCAACTCCAAAGCTGGCTGTTTGACAGGCAAAGCTGTAAGCAAGCACACTATCCATCCTTCCAAGATTCTGAAGCAAGCACACTATCCATCCTTCTGATTCTTTATTAAACCCAACAGCCTTGGCTACTGACAGTGACTCTGAAGAAGAAGAGATTGAAGAGTACAGTTATGGTGAAAATGATAGAGTTGATCAAAATGATAGTGATAGTGATGACACTTATTCCTCCACAAGAAGGCACAACAAATCTGCAATTGGTACGAGACTTGTAACTGGAATAAACGTCTCCACCAACAAAGTTGCAAAAATCTGCAAACAGTTGTCAGAGGAGAGCATTGATATCCCAGCTCCTAGTCAGCGAGGCATTTACAAGACACTCTTCAAGAAAGCTAGTGAAATGAAGAAACACTTGATTGATACACTATGCAATCAGAAATGGAGCCTGCATATCGATGGTGAACATATTGACGGAAATGAATATCAAACAGTTGTCATCAAGAATGAAACAAGTGAAATCAAGCTGGCTGCTCTGAAGCTGTGATGGCAAGGCTGAAACTATTGCAGAAGGATTGAAAAGCATCTTGGATAAATTTCACTTGTGGGCCACAGTCTCAATGATTATTGCTGATACGACAAGTGTGAATACAGGACAAAAGAGTAGGGTAGTGGTTAAACTGCAGAAAATGTTCTTGAGCAAAGGCTATGAGAAACCACAATTCGTGAGTTGCTAACAGTATGTCTTGTACAAAATCCTGCACATTGTTATGAATGAAGAGCTGGCAGGAGCAAGCAACTAACCCAACATATAATATTTTTTTGTCAAAGAACTCATGACAAGTTATGAAGAACTCCAAGGCTCTTTCCAGAACGGAACTCATGTCTGGCTAGAGAGATGATATGAAGTTTCTGTTCCACTTAACCTGTGCTTTCAGGTCCTGCCATGAAAATGGAGACCTACCTTTCATCAAATTTTAGAAAATTACAAACATCAGTAATGCCAGATGGAATTTGCAAGCAATCTTAACCCTTCTTGCATTTTCCCTTATGCCACATGTGAGAGAAAGATTGCAGATGGTCTGTCAGTTCATCTCATATGACTGGGCAGAAAACTGGTTCAGTCCAAATGTATAGAGCTGAAGATTATGCAGAGCTATCTCAAGCCTTACTACCCTACAAGACTGCTTTGAAATGCTTGACAAATTATTGGAAACAAGAGTCATCAAAACTAAACATCAGCAGAAGCAATCAATGATGTGAACGAGCAATTAAGGTGATGCAAGAACTACACACCACATGCAAGAACAAAGCCAACCTGCCATTGCATTTCATTTTCTCTAATGACTTGCTGCATCTTGACTATTGACTAATTTGACTTTATATGACTTGCTTTCTTTTTATTGTTCTGGAATGCAGAATACATTTCTTTTAACAGTTATGGATTAAACATTTTGGATCTTTTTCCCTTTTATTCATATTATTCAACCAGGGTTCTAGTTTTTGGAAATCCACTCAAATGCAACCAAGTATAAAAATTTCGAAGTTAGTCATGGGTGAACGTTTTTGATCAAATACAAAGAAAACATTGATTTTTCATTGTTTTGTAGCAAAAGCTCATTAGAATATGACACAGGACTATGGAGTTGCAAAAAAGTTGTATCCCTAATGCACAGACACAAAACACACACTCTCTCTCTCTCTCTTTCTCTCTCTCTCTCAACATTGTTTGTGAACACTAACAGTCAGTCAAATGACATCAAAGCACATTGGTTTATGGAAAGTTAAAATATTCGTGTTAGCTACAACTAAGTAAAGTTGACAAAATACAAACCATTGACTTAGTGATCAGTATGCCAACACATTTGACTCCATTGATATTTGTGAACACACTAGAAAAACTTGTAAAATTATTTATTGTACAACTTTTTGCAAATTTTAGGAAGAAATTGAACAGAAAAATATGCTTCTCAGGAAACTGAATGGTAATTTGAAGCTTGAACGGCATCTTCGCTCTGAAATGGAATATGATCTTGAAGAGAAGAACAAAACTATTCTTTTGAAAGGTAATATGCCCTATGTTTCCAAATATATAATGTTGTTTATCTCCTGGTTACTCCTGATGAACAGACTCATGATTTAAAGGTATTATAGACTTTATCTTCCAGTATTTTTGTATATCCATGACTAAATTGTCTAATATGTTCTTCCATTTTTCTGGTGATTTTGATGGAGAACTGGTTGCTATTTCTAGCAGGTTGAGCAACCACATAGCAGCTTCCATGTTGACTTATGGATGTTTTAATATATAAAGGTGTATTGTGAGAAATATGAAATTTCATTAAGCTTTCCATCTGAAACTCTTGATTGTCAAACATAAACACTTGTAGATATTTTTGATATAGTAGAAATCCAGGGAGATTTCATCAATTCACCTGTTTTCCTTGGTTTTCCTTTACTACAGGTTCCTTCCACTTGGATCACTTGACTCTTTTTCACACAACTTTTGTCCTTCAAACACATATTTATATTGATTCCATATTCTCTCTTGCTTGATTCCTCTTATGCTAAGTTTTTTTTTCCTTCAGCTTACTTATGCTCTATCATTCATACACACTAGCATTATACATCCATGCTCACTTCATCACTTTCTAGCCTTCATGCATTCAAGTCCTATGTTTGCTGTTGTTTAACACCTCACTTCATATTCAGTCATCATACCATTTGCCCTTCCCTCAGAGAGAGAATTCCTTTGTTGCCAGCAGAGATGCATTTTCTACCTCATTGTTTCTCTGGTTATTACACTTTTGGGAACTCTCTCTCATCCACATCTAATTTGGTCACCCAGATAACAGAATCTATCCACTACTTTTAGGGGGCCCTCCAAACATTTCCAAGAATTTTATTTCATTAATGTTCTTACTATTTGCTACTGAACAACTACTACATGTAAAGTGTTTTATTTTTTGACAGCCTGCCTGTGATCTCATTACATTTCTTATGCACCCATAGTTTACATTGTGTAGGTACTCTATATGAACTTCCTACTCACTCCCTTCCTTTTGAGCATGGCCACTTTCTAAAGCTACATCCTGTTTTCTTTCTTGTCAAATGAAATTTTTGTCTTCACTAGGTTTACTTCAAAACATCTTGATTCTAGTCTCTGCTTCCATGTTTGGAATTTTTTGTCTAATTCTTCAACAGACCTTTAGCTTCATCTATGAACTTGGTTACTTATATGGCATGGAAATTGGGAAACTGCCCTTATGAGTGCACATTTACACTCTCTTACATTAAGTGTATCTTGTGAATCATTTGTTGAATCAGTGTATCTTGTGAATCAGTTGTTGTGCCTCAGTTTAGCATGTTCTGATAGAACTCTCTCTGATCCACACTCTATCCACTCTGGTGTGCTACACGCTTCCTCCTCTACATCAACAGCCTATTTGCTCTCACCTACAACAATAGCCATTCCTATGCAGGTGACACCATCCTACATTCTTCCCTAAACTTCCACATCCAAAGATTATTGACATGCAACTTAGAACCTAGGCCTGGCAATCATTAATGATCTCGCTTGGTGAATGAATATCCTCAACATAGCAAAGACTGCATCACAAAGCTGGCCTCCCTCTTCTGTGCAAGAAAATACTTCAGGCCCTAACAACTACTAACCCTCTTCAAAGCTCAAATGAAACCCACAATGGAGTACTGCTTCCATATTTGGAATGGTACTAGTGTTACACATACAGACATTCTTGACTGTATCATAAAAAAATAGCCATCCAACTGATTGGCATAGAGTTGACTCAACAACACACTCCGACCTCTGGCTCACAGTTGTGTTGTTCCTTTCTCTGGCTTTTCAGTTACCATTATGGTGACATCTGCACCCTGGTACTAACTGATCTCATACTACTTCTATTCAGGCACTCTCAACTTATTCTTCTCACTTGTTCATAACTTATATCATAACCTATATTTTGTCTATTATCCTGGGCATTGCACTAACTACTATGGCTAGTTTTTATATTTCCCTTGAGAATTTCACCCATCTGGAAATGCCATGCCCCTGACAATAATTATCCTTTTGCCATCAACTTGTAACTCTGTTTATCTCACTTTTAGAGTCTGAGAATACCATGGATGCAATCCTTTCCTCCTGATCAAACTAATAAAAAATAAAGTAAAAATAAACTACTTGAGTTATAATGTTAGTGACTGAGTATTCCACAGACACTTGTACCTTTAACCTAATCCTCAAATAGAATCATTTGTAACAAGACTTGATCTTTGAATGCTAGGCAGTCAATCTAATGGCTTTCCACACATTTTGTCTCTAATCAATTACACTCATATCACTTTGGTTAGTTCTAGGCTATGGTAGATGCTCCCTCTTGAACATGTACTTATTCTCTTCTTATTTGTATACAGACTTTTTTACTTTACCTATTTCTATTTCTTTGTTTTATTCTACTTTCTGGATTCTTTAGATGACAAGATCCAAGAACTGAATAACCAAATTAAAGAATTGAAGAAGTTGCAAAACAAATTAGATGACTACAACAACCTTATGGATCAATATGACAAATTAACTGCTGTTGCTGATAAGTATGTGAAGTCAACTCATTTCATAAACTGTTGTTGTTATTCATCATCATCATCATCATTATCATCATTTAACATCCATTTTCCATGCTGGCATGGGTTGGATGGTTTAACTGAAAACTGGTAAGCTGGGGAGCTGCCAATCTGATTTGGCATGATTTCTAAAGCTGGATGCCCTTCCTAATGCCAACCATTCCAAGAGTGTAGTGGGTGCTTTTTATGTGCCAGTTATGAAACACTGGCATCAGCCACAACTATGATCTCACTTGGCTTGACATGTCTTCTTCAGCATGGTATATTGTCACAGGTCTCGGTCACTTGTCACTGCCTCCATGTGACCCAAAGTTTGAAGGGTGTTTTTATGTGTGAGGTATGCAACACTAGCATCAGCCATGACTATGATTTCACTTGGCTTGAAAAGTCTTCTCAAGCACAGCATATCACCTAATGTTCGAAGGGTGTTTTTAAGTGCCAGTTAAGTGACACTAGCATTGGCCATGACTGCAATTTCACTTGGGTTGATGGGTCGTCTAAAGCACAGCATATCACCAAAGCTCTCAGTCACTTGTCATTGCCTCTATGAGACCCAACATTTGAAGATCATGTTTCATCACCTTATCCCATGTCTTCCTGGGTCATTTCCACAGGTTCCCTCCACATTTTAGAGATTGGTACTTCTTCACATAGCTGTCCTCATCCATATGCATTACATGACCATACCAGCACAGTCGTCACTCTTGTGCACCACATTTGATGCCTCTTATGCCCAACTTCTCTCTCAAGACACTAATAACATGCATACTGACATCGCTGGATGTTCAATGTCAGTGTGCTTATTATTATTATTATTATTATTATTATTATTATTATTATTATTGAGTGAGATAGCAGCACATGCCATCAAAGTGACACTGGGGTACAAATATACAAAGCCCAATATACCCTTGATGACTATCCGTCTGATACACAGGCATAGGCATCACAGCCATATGTACATGACATGATGACCTCATGTCAAGATAAACAGTGCATGACCTTGCAGGTGGGGCCCAGCCAGAATTTTTTTCAAGTTGAGTAGGCCATCCTGCTCAAAAGGTCCTTGAATAAGGGTTATTTAAAGATGATGAACAAAATGCAACACCCATGTTTCCAGGAGTGAATTATTTAAGCCCCAAAGAATTCCTCTCAACACATGGCTATGGTGCTCCTCCACTACTCCTGCTCATGATTAGAGATGCACATATTGTCAGCTACCAAGGGACATACTTAACTGGCTGAGGTGAAGTGAAGCAACTGAAAAGCAAATCTATGGTATTGAGCAGAATATTTGCTGTGGCCCATCTTTTACACCAAGACAAAACAAGTACATGATAACACTTCCAATCAATTACGATCAGAAGTCATGAGAACTATTGTTGTTGTTGTTGTTGTTGTTGATGCTGTTGCTGTTGCTGCTGCTGCTGCTGCTGTTGTTGTTGTTGTTAAGGTAGCACGCTGACAGTATTGTTAGCACACTGGATGAAATGCTTAGTGGTGTTTCACCTGTTGCTACATTCTGAGTTCAAATTCTGTCAAAGTCAACTTTGTCTTTCTTTCTTTTGGAGTTGATAAATTAAGTGCCATTGGTATACTGGGGTCGATTTAATCAACTAGTCCTCTCCTCCCAAATTTCAGGCCTTGTGCATTTAGTAGAAGAGATTATTATTATTATTATTATTATTATTATTATTATTATTATTATTATTATTATTATTATTTTCATTTTATCACAAGTTTTGTTGGAGCTCTTGGAGTCTTGCATGTGTAGCAGGCTTACTACCTGCAGCCTACGGTGCCATGCTATTCATTCTTTTCAGTTGACTAATACTTCCCTGATTATTCTGACCATGCCAAGGAGGCAAACCTTTTGTAACAGTTCTACTGGGCATTTTATTCCAATTTCCTTTATATTCCTCTTGATGCCTTCTGATACTATTCTCAAGGACCTATCAATAATTGGCACTATCTTCACCTTCTTCATTTCCCATAGCTGGGCTTTTTCGTACTTAATAGGGTTGTATCTATCTATCTTTTCATCTTCCTTCTTGACTATTTGGAGTCAAAGGGGCATGCAATGTCAACTATATAGCATATGTGGTGCACCTTGTCCACACCACTAGGTCTGGTCTGTTATGCTCTAGCACCTTATCTGTTTGGTTTGGGAAATCTCAGAGGATTTTTCTAGTCTTAATAGTATGTCTATCTTTATAGGGAAATCGCACAAACTCCTGTAATTCTCATTTTCTATCACAAACTCTGGTTCATGTTCATACCACTTTTCTGTTTTGAAGCCACACACTTAGCTAACAACCCAATTCACTCTTTTGCTTACACAGTCATGTCTCCTTTTGTATTACTTCACTACACTCACTCAAAAGGTGATTGATACTTCCATCTCCTTTCCTGCATATTCTACATTTATTGTCTAACTGGTTTTGTCAGTCTTTGCCTTTATCTGGTTTGTTCTAAGAGCTTGTCCCTAAGCAGCTATAGTTAGCATTTCTGTCTCTCATTTTAAGTTTCTGTCCATCAACCAGAGCCAGAAATCTTTACTCATGACATTCTCAGTTAGTTGTATGAATTAACCATGTAGTTCCATTTTTTCCCATCTGTTGTACCTCCTTTTCTCTTTGAATTTTCCTACTGTTTCAGTCAATATTTTGGTTATCTTTGGTTGCCGGTTGTATTCTTTTTTAACTCCGCACAACGTAATTTTTTCGGATCCATTATCACAATATCAACAGTGTCTTCTGTGTTTAGTAATACTGGTTGGAATAGACTTGTAAACACAGGGTTTAACAAATGAAAAGATACAAACATAAAACATCACGCAAGATGTTATGTTGTAATCTTCTCTATATTTACTCTGTTTTTATCTCCAGAATGAAAAGTCAAAGTGATGAACTAAGATCATTGAAGCTGCAAAATTCTTCATTAATAAATGAGAATGCTAAAGTGTATGAAGAACTGGATGAAATGAAGAAAATGGTATGTAAAAATATCTAATAGTTAAGTTAATGTTTTGATTATCAACTATGTTCCATAATGGCTTCTTTTTACTCAGTACATGATACTATATTTATAAAATGAGATTTATTAATTAGAAGATAATTGGCAACTAATCTTGCTAATTCTTATCTAAGTGATGTGAAACAAGTAGGGTTAAGTTGAATGTCTAAGGATGTTGTATCAATTAAAGCTGCACCATTGATCCAAGTGATCAAGGCATTAAACATTGTGATACTTGTTTTGTTAGTCAACATATCTACATGAATATTTATAATTATTTATATAAATGACCCAGAGTTTAGGAAAGGGTTGTGCTGTTACTGTGTTACCTCACATCTTTCAGAAAATGCAATTGGAGGTAGCTCAGTTAAATCGAGATAAGTATCTAGAGGAGCTACAATCAGAAGAAAGGAAATGTTTCAGCCTCCAACTAAATTTGGATTACAAACAGAAAGTCTTGGATGAAACAACTCACAACAAAAAAATTTTAGAAGAAAATTTAGTGAAAATGACAGAAAAGTATGAAACACTAAAAATCAGTTATGAAGAAGAGACATTTGCATTCTGGTCAGGTGATTATCGATTATATTTCTCAATGTTTAAGATCTTTTGTGAGCGAGAAGGAAGTGGGATGAAAGACTGCAACAATTAAGCTTATATCACCCTCATATACAAATGAAAGAATATTTCTTACAAAATACACTCAATATTGAGTCCTCGAAAGTAGTTTACATTCTGGTGGTTAAAAATGTAATTTTATTGTAAAGATTGTTTATTTATAAAAATACCTGTATGTAATTTTGAGCTGTGAGTGTGTGCATGCCTTTGTGTCTGTGTTTGTTCCCCAGCACCACTTGACAACCATTGTTGGTTTGTTTATGTCCCTCACCCCACCGCACCCTTATTTCAATGTATTTACAGACATAGACATGGCTTTGTGGTTAAGAAATTTGCTTCCCAACCACATGGTTTCAGATTCAGTCCCACCATGTGGAACCTAGGCAAGTCTCTCCTACTATGGCCCCTGGGCCAACCAGTACTATATGCACGTACTATATGAATGTAATATATGCACGTCCACAAATTAGCACGCATGTCGCTCCAATTTTAGGACATTGGTAACGATCATAGCTGTGTTTTTGTCAACTTATTTTTCCCAAGGCACCCGTGGATAATGGTAAAAATCGATTTTCAACGATAACTTTTAACAATTTCCATGTCGGTGAAATCCGTAAGTTTGCTAATATGAGTTAAGTCACCTGTCTAGCAATGGCGAGAAAGAAAAACAAAGGGTAAATTTTTAGATTAACACCTGCAGGATTTTCACTAAGAAAAAAGAAAAAAACTCGGATTTTTTGTGTGGAATCAAGTACCCTGACCTCCTAATATGCTGCAAATCCCTTATTTTGGTTCAGAAAAGTGGAGTTGGGTGAGGGGGGACCCCCATCCCGAAACCATTGCAATTTTTTTTTTTCGTTGAATGAATTCCTGTAACCTCCTAATATGCTACAAAACTCTTTTTGGGGCCAAAAAACGTGGTGGGGTGAGATTGAAGCCTCGGAAAT
>NC_068991.1:40920586-40921070 GCF_001194135.2 Octopus bimaculoides | reverse complement strand
TATTTAAATATTAAATGTCAAAAGTGAAACAAAAACACTCATGTCAAATACTTTCACTTTAAAAATGAAACTATTCCACTATTTCTGTATCAAAACTGAAACAATCACATTTCGATACTGTAATGACACATACTTTCACTTTAATGGTTTCATTTTCATATTGAATCAACTACAGTGAAACTATGCTCTCACATATATACAGGCATACATACATATATACATACATACATATATACATACATACATGCATATATATATATATCTGCATAAATGTATCCATATACATGTATATATATAGATGTATATATATATATATAGATGTATATATATATATAGATGTATATATATATAGAGAGAGAGAGATGTATATGTATACATGTATACATATAGATGTATATGTACACGTATATGTATAGATATATATATAGATATAGAGCTATATGCATACATGTATATGTATACATATGTGTAGATGTATATATAT
>NC_068991.1:40912645-40920362 GCF_001194135.2 Octopus bimaculoides | reverse complement strand
AAATGAGACGCATCTTTGCCTCCACTGATTCACTTGCAAAGTGTTGAGTAAAATTATTTCATTGCAGACCTCCTTTGAGTCTTTTTATTATCACTGGGACACACATAGTCCCCAGTTGGTAACATTGATTTCAAGGCCTTCCCAGATGAGTTACTGGTTGTTCTAAGACATTTATTGATTGTAAATTTTTTCTGCCCAGTTACCTATCGGTATAGTGGTCATTTGCAAACTCCAGAGGTGACACTTTCATTTCCCTTTACTCCAGACATCACACGTTATTTCAATTGGGTCATGCCCTTCCAATTGCTATAGATCCATAATGCATCTTACAGCTGTGCCTGTCACCTGTATGGTGAGGAATCCTACATTGGAGAGTAATAACGACTAGGCTAGGGTAGATGACTGATTATTGTGATCATTCGTCTTTTGGTTTCCTGTAGCTTTGCTCGCTTTTACAAACCCACTGAACATACATATATTTCCTATTTCAAAGAAATATTACACCCAAGTTAAAAAGATTCCCAACACTTCAACTTCTCTGGTTGACATTAACACCCCCACCCCCAATAGGGGCCTTAACTCCCACATTTTTCAGCTCCATGAGCTCCATTTTTCAGGAGCAAAATCCTTTTTACAGGGTCCATAACACTGGAATTTTGGAATGTGCGCATAAATATCAAATATATAAAGATGAGAATGTGTGTCTGTGTGAATCCCTAAAACTCAAGAACTACACAACCAGTTTCATTCCAAATTAACACATGCTTTACTTAGGGTCCATGTAGTGTCTTAGGCCAAAAAATTTTTAACTTCTTGCATAGTTCGAGCCCACAGCAATATCATATCTCCTCCACTATTACATTTGGTCCATCAAGGATGCCCACTCTCACCCCTTCTCTACATACTGGCACTCGAGCCGTTACTGCAGAAGCTGGATGTTTTGAGGGGCATCCCATGTGAACTAGGATGTAGAAGGTTCGTGTCAGCGTATGCAGATGACGTCTCTGTGATAGTGTTGGACATCTCAGTAATCAAGATGTTTAGCACTACCCTAAGGGAATACGAAGTGGTGATAAGAGTAATGATTAACCAGGAGAAGTCAGTGAGCCTGCTGTTTGGCAACTGGAGAGGCAAGTCCATGCAGACTGATAGCATTATGGGGCACTGCATGGAAGGACTGGTTAAGTTGCTTAGAGTCTGGTTTGGTCCAGACCTCTGAGTGGACAAGAACTGGGGTGAGGTGATAGACAGGGAGGCCAGTCTCACCCAGAAATGGGTCAAGAGCAAGCTCTCCCTAAAAGGTCGGGCAGAGGTGGTGAATGCGTACATCACATCTATTATATATACTACCACCTGACTGTCATCCCTTGCCCTGCTTCATGGCTGAACAGGCTAGTGCGCTTGCTCTTCTGCTTCGTGTGGAAGGGAGAGGTACTGCTTGTCAGACAGTCCATTTGCTGTCAGCACCAGCTATGTGGAGGACTGGGTATACCGTGATTGATGATGCACAGACACCTCCAGGGATACCTTAATGGTAAGTGGGTGTGGTCGCTGTTTGTTGGATGCGCTTTTCTGCAACTCGTCTCCTTGACAGAGCTACAGTTCTGGATCAAGTATAGATCGAAGCAGGGCACTTGGCACCTAGAGTGTCTCCAAGTGCTCAGAGTCCTCAGCCAGTCGGGCAATGCATTTGGTGGAAGTTCCACCTTGGAGTTCTATAGGGGATTAGTGGAAGGCAAGAATGACAACATTCTTGGAGAAGTTCTGGGCATTGGGAGGGATCAACTGTCATCCCTTGTCCTGACTGCTGGTTGGCCAAGCTGGTGCGCTTGCTCTTCGACTTTCTGTGGAAGGGCTAGGTACCACTGGTCAGGCGCTCCATCTGCTGTTAACAGCCGCTGAACGGAGGCCTTAGCATGCCGTGGTTGCTGATGTGCAGGCATGCGCTCAGGCTACAGCATCTCAAGCATTTCCTGGATGGTGAGCAGGTGTGGTCACCATTCGTCAGACACGACTTTCCCCAGCTCGTCTCTTTGACCAAGCTGCAAACTTGGATCAAACGCAGACTGAGAAAGGGCTCATGGCACCTTGAGTGCTGTCAAGCTCTCACCACCCTCCGCCGGGCGAGCAATGCGATCAGTAGTAGTTCCACTCTAGCATTCTATAGAGGGTTAGTGAAGGATAAGTGTGACGACATTCTCAGGGAAACTCTAGGCATTGACAATAATCAGCTAAACAGTCTGTTCGGAAGAACTTTCAGGCCAGGGCCCATGGATAACTTCCAAAGGCCCCACGCCTGGTAGTGCTACTGAGGGGCACTGCCTGTTCAAGATAAACTCTGCTGGCACGGAAGTGCCGTCGGCCAGGCCTGCTTGAGGTGCGCTCAGGGCAATGAAACTGTTCTGCACACTCGTCCAGTGCCCAAGTATTGCTGACCTGTGGGTTTATGTCAAACAGCTACTGTCACGTGTCGGACGGATCCAGCTATCAGCTGAATCCATAGTGATGATTGCCCCACCAGCTTCCTTTAACTGGGAGGGCAAAGCAATTTTCATTTGTCTGGTGATGTAGCGAAAGAGTTGATATGGTGAACCCATTTGAAAGGGCGAAAGTCAGACACTCTTTGACCAAGGCCTCATCAACTTTTTCAAGTTCCACTTGAAAAGGAAGGTGAGAGTAGAGAGGGAAGGGCTGTCTTGTAGCAAATTTATTGAAAGGTGGGTGAATGTCGGTAAAATGGCCAGTATGAACGGACCAATTCTGAGGTTACACCTGTAAAAAAAAAAGGAATATAAAGAGAGAAGGGGCTCTCTCCCCATTTGACCAGGCTCCTGTGGCTTTTATGGGTTTTTCTAGGAGTAATCTTTCAAAGCGCTTCCTACTATTGGGAGTTTTACTTGTTATATTTTTCGCTGTTTTTCTAATGTTTACACTGACCTTTCTTTTTCGCAAAACCCTTTGTACTTTTCGTCCTATTTTTGTCCTTACATGTTTTTGATTTATATTAGCCCTTGTGGCCAATAAAACCAGAATTAATTATTATTATTATTATTATTATTATTATTAAGGCAGCAAATTAGCAGAATCAT
Source organism: Octopus bimaculoides (assembly GCF_001194135.2). Lineage (NCBI taxonomy): Eukaryota > Metazoa > Mollusca > Cephalopoda > Octopoda > Octopodidae > Octopus > Octopus bimaculoides. Next base: position 40,917,273 of record NC_068991.1, on the reverse strand, counting down.
TAGCACTGCTTAGCAGCATTTCGTCCGTCTTTATGTTCCGAGTTCAAATTTCGCTGAGGTCAACTTTGCCTTTCACCCTTTCGGGGTCGATATAAATTAAGTACTAGTCAAGTGCTGGGGTTGATGTAATCGACTTACTCCCTCTCCACAAATTTCAGGCTTTGTGCCTGTAATAGAAAGTATTATTATTATTATTCAGTAGTTTTATTTTTATAACGTGCTTTCACTTCACTACCGAGTGCAACTCTGTGTGCCTTGGGTATGTGCTGTGGTTTGCTGTGGTGCTCTTATGGTTACTGTATTGAAAGTGTTTTGCGTAGGATGTGTGCAGTGCCCAGTATATTATTGTTATTATTATTATTGTGTTATTATTTGCAATTCTTTATTCAGAAGTATGACGTAGAAGTAGTACTGGTGGTGATAAGAGTTTAGTAAAGAAATAGAAGCTTCTGGGCAAGCAGAGATCAGAAATTGTAGTACAATGCATTTTAACAAAATGCCCACTGTGATTCACGAAATGAAAGCATTTGGGAAGGAGAAAACAAGAAGAGATTTGTGGAGGAATGTATATGATGAATGTTAATTAACACCCAAGTTTTTTCTTTCATTTTCTCTTTACAGAAAAACAACCAACTGGAGAAAGTATGAATGTTATAACAGACCTTATAATGACTGAATTAAAGGCTGAACTGGAAAATATCAAGGCAACGTGGATTGCTCCAGACATTTATAAACAATTAAAGATGGATCTTTCAAAAGTAACATCTGAACGAGACATTTTCAAAGTAAAATTCTTTCTGAATATTTTGTTGAGAGTGGGTACAGTAGCTGTTGTCATTGTTACTATTATCGCCATCATTCACCCCTTATAAAACAGACTTATGTCCTAAGACTTTCCAGCTATGACCATCTTTATATACCTTGCATCTGCAACCACATTATTCAGTATCTCCCTCTTTGAAGCTGGTGGAGTTTATTTAAGGGACATTTCACTGCTGTTTCTAGAGGATTGAGTGACCACATAGAGACTCACTAGTTGGTTTGAGTAGAGTCTTATTAATTAGTGTGATGAAATTTGTTTAGATAGTGTTACTTAACAAGCTCTTCAGAATCACCAATTGCTGACAGCATCTGTCTAGCTATTCAAATAATACATCTTGATTAGTTGAAAAAAAGAAGCACAAAATTATATTGGGGTTCACTTCAGGTCAGATTCTGCATATCATTTAAATATATGATGAAAAATAATGTTTATTGTACACAAAAGTATGTCCAAAATTCTTAAAATTTGTCTTGTGCTTCTCTTGAAAAGATATAATCATATCTTTTCTTAGTTTCTAATAAAAGATGTTATGGACTTGATATTATAACTGAATACGCTAATATTCTTTTCTACTCTAGGCACAAGGCCCAAAATTTTGGGGGAGGGGGCCAGTTGATTAGATCGACCCCAGTATGCAACAGGTACTTAATTTATTGACTCTGAATGGATGAAAGGCGGAATTTGAACTCAAAATGTAAAGACAAATGAAATACTGCTAAGCATTTCTCCTGGCATGCTAACATTTCTGCCAGCTTGCTGCCTTTGAATGCTCTAATATTGGTCATTTTGATAACAGTATTGCTTCAATTATTTAAGTTTGTGCTGTTCACCCAAGATAAAATGCACTGTTAAGAAATGAGATAATTTTTGTTGTAATTTTAATATTCATTTTTTTGATGGGTCAGATAAAATTTATTAAGCCAGAATTACTATAGGCAAATTCCCTTCCTGTTGCCACCCTCATCTGTTTCCAAGCAAGATAATATAGACATATTTTCTCTGAAGACTGAAAATGAGAGACTGTTTGTATGAAAGCGATGCTTGTTTATAATTATCCTGTGATATCAAGACAAGGAAACACAACAGAAGACATTTGCTTAAGGTGCTATGCAATAAGGCTGAATGTGAAACCACATGGCTAGAAAATGGACTTCTTGACCACACAGTCATGCTATATGTGTGTGTGTGTGTGTGTGTGTGTGTGTGTGAGGGGTGGGAGAACATTGCAAACAATAAATGAAATAAATATGAAATGAAAATATCATATAAATTGAAGCTCATTAAAAACTATCTTGTACTGAATATTTAAATTTGTGAACTTGAAATATTCAATAATAAAATTAAGTTCAGAAAATAAATTTTCCTGAAAACTTCTGTTTATTAAAAATTTCACTTGCTTAGTAAATATTTCTGTCAGTAATTTATTATAGTTGTAATATATCTGTAATTTAAACAAACTTCAAGGTTTAGCATGCATGAAATAGCAGCGATCACATAGTTATTATTGTAAGGCTTATAGCATTTCAAACAGCCATACCAACAAAATCTCTTAAATTCTTTAAAATGTTTCAGCTTCAAAGCTGCAGTCATGCTAGGGCATCACCAGTGACTGGGCTACATCATTATTCGAAACCTCTGATATGTGCATTTGGTCAGTGAGGGAGTTGGATGCTGCTGCCCTCATCTGTGTTTCCTGCTGTGAGGGAGGCTCAACTGGAACCCTTGACAGAAAGAGATCCAGTTTTGTTTCAAAGACACTTACATCAATGCCATGCACTTTGGGAGGATATTGAAGAGCTGTGGGCCCTTGAAACCCAAGCTGTTGCAGTGTCTGGTCCTGTATTTTGATGGCAATGCTGGGATCTTTGGCACTATGCAGTGGTGCCCCATTCTGCTGTTTGAGTAACTTTCAATGCCAAAGTTTGGCACAAGGCCTTCCAGGATTTTTCAGTTGTATATCGCTGCATATCTTTCGCACTTTTGTTCTAAGGAGAAGAGTTTTAATTCTTTCAATCTTTCCCTGTAGCTGAGACGTTGCATTGAGACGATTTTCTTAGTGTAGCTTCTTAGTTTTTTTTAAAAATTATACTGGTATATTAAAAAATTTTCATTTTATCAAAAATGAGCCTCAAAGCTATACAGCTATTTTGTCTAATAGCATTTATTCATTCAATAAATAATTTTTTTACATTCCATATATAGAATAAACTGAGTTTTGCAAATAACAAATGAAAACTTGAGATGAAAACATCAAAATGAATATATATTAAATTAACATTAATGAAAACAGAGGCAAAAGAGAGTGAGGTACTGTTGCAAATGAAAACAAAATTTCGCCTACAACAAATAAATATTGTTTATTAAATTTACTCTGCAGTGAATGCAACAAATATTTAAATTTGTGAAAAACTTGTAGTTCAAATATTCAATAACCTTCAGAGATTGAAATTGCAGGAAATTTCTTGGAACATGAATTTATAAAAAAAATTTCCAGACGATCAAACTTTTAATAATTGCTTTTCTATCGTAACTGTTACATACCTAATTAATAAACAGCTTTCTCCATTATAATATAGATAGAAGATAAAAGATATATCATCAATGTATCATATATCTGAAAAATAACCAGTCATTAACTTTATTACTTTAATATATATATATATATATATATATATATATATATATATATATATATATATATATATATATGTATGTATGTATGTATGTATCTATATTCGGAGTTTCTTTCCTCAGTCAAATTCCAGATTATCTTTGCAATTTCGGCTGGTTATACTTGAGATTGCTCCAATCTGGCCAGCCCCAAGGAGAAACTAAGCTAAGAGCATTATATTCCTTGGAAGAAAGCAGCGAATGTATACAAAAACAAGGACGGAAAAAAATGGAGAATGTTACACAAATACAAATAACAGGACATAACAACAGGTGTCTTTCGACTAAGGACGAATTAAATTAAGCTGGTATGTGTGGAAGTAAAGCCTTATGGCAGGGATACAAAATTTCACAGGCACAGGGAGGAATATAGATGTTGCACAGATGGCGGCCAAACCAAGAAAGAAAGGTCAGGCTTGGCCGAACACTGGTCATGTGGGAAGAGAAGAGAGAGAAGTAGAGGCAAAGGGACAGAAGAAATAAGGAGGAGCGAGAAAAAAATGACAGGGACACAGTGAAGTGAAAAGAGGAGGGAAAGTGAGCATGAAGAGAAGGCAAGGAAATGTGAGAGAGGGGGAACGAAAGAACAAAGAGTGGAATGAATGAAGTAAGCGTGAAAGGGCTCATAGAAAGAAGGAAAGAATAATAGAAAGAATAGAGTCGTACAAGATTTAGATAAAATATATACTTACATATAAGAGACCAAAGTGTACATATGCTGCTATATGCTTTATGTATAAAAAATAGAAAATGGGACAAGAACGCAAAACATCCAGACATTTAGGTGATACAAAAAAGGGACAACAAAACATCCAGATAGACGATACAAAGAAAACAAGGACGAGTCATTTGGAGCTTTCTTTCCTGATATATATATATATATATATATCAGTGCTGCTGGACTGTGCAGGTGGCATGTAAAATACACCATTTTGAGCCTGCCCGTTGCCAGTACCACCTGACTGGCCTTCGTGCCGGTGGCACGTAAAAGCACCCACTACACTCTCGGAGTGGTTGGCGTTAGGAAGGGCATCCAGCTGTAGAAACTCTGCCAAATCAGATTGGAGCCTGGTGTAGCCATCTGGTTCACCAGTCCTCAGTCAAATCGTCCAACCCATGCTAGCATGGAAAGCGG
>NC_068991.1:40911323-40912234 GCF_001194135.2 Octopus bimaculoides | reverse complement strand
ATATATATATATATCAGTGCTATTATGCAAAAGTGTTGTAAGTCCAAAATGTTATCTTTTTCAGAAAACGAAAAAAATAGTTTCACCATTCCATAGCAAAACCGTTGTACTACACTTTGACAATTTTTGATATCTTGGCATCTGAAGCAACTGGTGATATGATAGTCTAGCCAAAAGAACCAGCTATTGCAGGCAAAAATAAATATAGAAACAAATGCATTTGGCCAAATTTGAACATGTGACAGTTTAACATAATACAACGATACATATATTCATATATGAATTAGAAGCAGCTTAAGGTATATAAACAAAATATGCACAAGGTATGTGTGTTGTTAGTTCATGGGTCTGCTTCAGTTTTTAGGTATAAGAAAATATATTCTTTATGCACCTGGTGTAAAAAACACCTGAAAGTAAGTCACAGTCAAGCAAGACAACTCACACCAGGCTTTGTATATCATCATCATCATCATCATCATTATCATCATCATCATTTAACATCCATTGTCCATGCTGGCATGGGTTGGATAGTTTGACCGGACTGGCATGCTGGAAAGTAGCACCAGACTCCAGTCTGATTTGGCATGGTTTTCTACTGCTGGATGCCCCTTTTTAATACCAACCACTCTGTAAGTGTAATGGGTGCTTTTACGTACCATTTGCGTGACAGCGAAGTGCTTTTATGTGCTAATTTGTGTGACACCAGTATCTGACACAACTGATTATTCTCAGCTTCATGGATTTTCTTCTCAAGCACGACATAACGCCAAAGGTTTTGGTCATTGCCTCTGTAAGGTCCAACACTCAAAAGGACAGCTACTTTGTTTCTGTGAGGCCCAATGTTCAATATATATGTATATGTGTGTGTGTATATATATATATATATATATATATATATATATATATATATA
>NC_068991.1:40907773-40908717 GCF_001194135.2 Octopus bimaculoides | reverse complement strand
TATATATATATATATATATATTTAGACCAGAGTACGTGCATAAATGCAAAACAAGGTGAAAAAATTGTACTCGAATACCATAGGTACAGTAATACGCTTTATTAAAAAGCTTCAAAAATATCACAAAAAGTATTACTCAGAGTTTCACGTTTCACCATCTAACTTGCTTAAAATACAATCTAAAATATATTTGCTAATAATACCTATTTCGGTTTTAGCTGGATTAATTAGTCTACATTTAGGGTTTCTATTGAAATTAGCTTTGTGGTCTTTTAGGGTAATAAAGGGCTGGCGTGGGGGGAGATATTCTATCCTATCACTAACTTTAAGGTTGTTAGCAATTCTTCTTGCCTCCGAATTCACCTATTTATATAACTTTGTTATCTTTTTTGTAGGTGTCTGTAATGCTGTTCAAAAGTAGACGTTTAAAAACATCTTTGTCAACCGTGTATAAGTTTTTTGTCTTATTGGAATTTACAAAGATTTTATCCGTGTTCTTTATGTCTTTAATTTTTTCCTTCATATCTCTCTGTAGCTGGTTGTTGAATCTGTGGAATTTATTTTTTCTAATAAGCCCGAAAAGGTATTTTTCAAAGGCTTCCAATTCCGAAATAGGTGGTGGATTTTTGGAAGATTTAAGTCTGTATTTGCTTCTGTTAGATTTCTGCTTTGTATCAAAGAAGAAGGCTTTCCATCTCATTTTTCAAATAAACTCCTCTGTTTTTTTGATAAGACTCTTGAGGTATTGCCTCTGTGTCAGGATGGGTATATTTTTTAGAGAAAAATCCAATGGGTAAAGTTCCATTTCTTTCAGCTGTTTCTACTCCCTACTTGTGGAGAGTCACTCAAACTTTCTAAAAGAGGAGCGGGTTACACCAGAGTAAGCACATAAATGCAAAACAAGGTGGAAAAAATAGTACTTGAATACCAGAGGTAGAGTAATA
>NC_068991.1:40899396-40906712 GCF_001194135.2 Octopus bimaculoides | reverse complement strand
CTACCCCCCATTGCATCCTCTTTCTCACTTTTTATCCTAACACTCAACTCTTTTTATGATTCCTGTTTTCCCCATCATTGATAGTCACTCTCCATCATTTCATCTGCTATACTCATACTGCAGTACTACCAACCAGCACACTCTTTATCCCTGGTTACATTTATTGTTACCCAACACTTGCTCTTGCCTTCATCTTACTACACCTCTTGGATACCCTCTAACTCTTCTTTCTCACTCTGTTCTTGCTGTGTTTACCCACTGCTCTCCCTACCTCACCCCACAGTTCCCATCTGAGATGCTGTCTCTGCTTTCACACTTTGCTCTTCCTCTTCTTCTCTACATCCATGGTACCCTCTTGCTCTCTTTCCCTCATTGCTTTCACTGTGCTCACCCACTACTCCCCCATCCTCTGCCTCATTTTCTCTCATTGTTCTTTCAGGTTTTTTTTACCTCTTCAACACCCCTTGAAGCATTCCCTTTCCCTCTCTGGCCTACCCCCAATGACCCCTACACTTCTCTTTCCTTCAGTGACCTTCCCAGGATCCTCACCACACTTGTCTGTTTCTCTCTTTCTGTCCCTTTCTCCTCACATCTTCTACCCATATTTGCCCTTATAATGTGGGATACCCCTGGAACCATCAAACAATCCACTCAATCACTTTTCCACTTCGTCACCCTTTCTTTTCCTCTGTTTTCTCCCTTCTTCACTCAACATTTTTTGCTACCCTGTCACAACTATAAATCTGTTTTTCTCATCTTACTTTACCCTTTCTCCTCACCCGACCTAGAATAATTGCACTATCTTTTTTATTCTCCCTCAATTATAGGAGTCACTTTAAGCCCTTAATTTTACTCATTCAGATCCTTTTGATCCATTCAATCCATGACAGTATGGAAGATGGATGTTCACTGATGAGGATGATAATGACGAAGACAACAACGATGACAATGACAACAACAACGACGATGACAATGATTGTTTATTCATTTATAAATATATATTTAATTTTATTCTATTATTTAAATTGTATATATATTATAGTTAAAGTGGGTTTTTTTTTTCTTTATTGTAGTCACAGTGCTTGGAGTTGCAAGAAGAATCTGTAAGCCTGAAATTGAACAAGGATTTATTTCAAAATGAGGTGGAAAAAGAGAATAGTGAACATGATAATGCACAGCACCAAATTTTGGATAAACAGCTCACTATTGAGATACTGAAAGAAGATCTTGAATCTATTTGTGTAAGGGATTCTAATTGGCAACAGATTGAAGCAATATACAAATCAGAACAACAACACCAAATGAAGGTTACTTCAGTAAAATCTTCTATACAAAATTTTGCTCAGAAAATTGTTCATGCTACTAAGACTAATATTTCAACAGAAAATACAGAATTTAAAAAAGTAAAATTGCTACTGGAAGAAAATGCAGCCATTAAAAAGGAACTGGCAAAACAGTTTAAGGAACTTACAGGAGAAAAACAGGATGTCTTTGAAAAATTAGAGCTAGAAACTACAGATTCCAAAGAGCTTGTAACTGTTTTAAAACCTAAACTAGAAACTGCAAGTCAAAATTCCATTGAACAAAAAAGTAAATTAAAGGGTGATTTTGAAGAACTAACCAAAGTACATACTTTATCGTTGGAGGAAAGGTATTTGGAGACATTTAATGAAGTGGAACAAATCAGTGTACAACATTGTGAAAAGGACAAGAGAATCTATGAATTAACAAAATCCTTATCAGAAAAATCTTCACTTGTTGAGAAATATCTAAATTCAAATAATGAACTGACACAAATTATTACCAGCTTGAAAGAGAACGTTTCTGAGAAAGAAATTGAGACTAATTTACTGAAAAAGGAGTTAGAAGAAAAATCAAGCACCATCAGTGAGAAAGATGCTAAACTTGAAGAACTTACTTCTCTTGTTGGAGAGATGCAACAGACGGTCTCAGAAATCTCTCAGGAACATGTTTCTGAAATTATGACAATAGAAGAAAAATACAAAAATTTTAAAGATGTCCAGGTTGACCTTAGTCAAAAGGAAGAAGAATTGGCAAAACAAGCTGAATATTATTCAGTTGCTGCTGCTTCTGATAAAGTCTATGGGCAGTATGAGGCATCAATTAAAACCTATCAAAAACCAGTCTCAAATCTTTGTAATAAAGTGGAAAGCCAAAACAGACAAATCAAGTATCTCCATGAAGAAATATCAGATTTGAAAGTTAAAGCTAAACAGGAATACAATGAAATGAAGAGAAAGCTGAGCCAACATCTGAGTGAAAAAGATGAAGAGATGAAGGCTTCCAAGCAAGAAATGGCTAAAATACAAAATGCCTATGAAGATGAGATTACCAAGTGTAAGTCACTGGAGGAACAGATAAACAGGTTGAAAGGTAACCATAATAATGTGATAATGTCTTCGAAAGAATCTTTCTACTCCTCACTCCTATTTGTAATAGCTGTCAAGATAAGACTTGACATAATTCTTCTTTTCTGTTTTGTTTCAATAAAGCATATGAAGTAAACTTTGCAAAAAGAGTTTAACAAAAGAGAAACTAACAGGACTAATATAGAAAAACCAAATGGTAAAGCTACTCCAACTTCTGTAAAGTCAGATTTTTATAACATTGTACCAGTTTACACTTTAAGGGAGGTTAGAACAATATTGGTTATTGATCTATGTTGATATTTTCATGTAAGGATTTTCTGGGTGGGCTAAGAAATATAAGTATTTTATTAATTAGGCTGAATATAACAGGTGTATGACCAGGGCTTGTTTTCATTCCTTATGAGATGACATACAATAACAGCAACATATAAGTAATGTGGTTGACGTCTAATTTGTTATTTTGTCATCTTAGACATTAGTATTTTGAAGTAAAACATTGATAGGAAACGAGTTGAGTAGGGTATGGGTCTAGAAGATGGATTGGGTTAAGTGTTTAGTATAGTGTCCATTGATATGATATAGTGAAGGTTGTAAGAGGAAAAGAAAGGAATACATTGAATATGATTAAGTAGCAAATAATGTAGTTGCTTTCTTTTTTTATACATATATTCTTCTTCTTCTTCTTCTTCTTCTTTCTTCTCCTCCTCCTCCTCCTCCTCCTCCTTCCTCACTCCTATTTGTAATAGCTGTCAAGATAAGACTTGACATAATTCTTCTTTTCTGTTTTGTTTCCTTGTTTCTTTATTATGTAATCTGTATTTTGTCTCCTTGTAAATATATGTATCGAGTCTAACTATGTATGTATATGTATATATAGAATTAAGATATAAACTCAAATTAGGCAATCATACTCATATAGTTATAAATTTGACTTCAAATGTGTATACATATATTAATACACATTGACACATGAATGTTTTAAAAAATATTTATAAAATATAAATATATGTAAAAATACATGTAAATGAAACCCTTGTTAGATACATATGGAAGGAAGTGTGAGAATAAGAGAACTGTTAAAAAATTTTTGTACTAAAATTAAGAGTGGTTAAGAGTTTCAGTTAAAAGATCCATAGAGTTCAATGTGTTTTTTAAAAATATATAAATGGTATATAAGGTATATATGGAAGTCCACTTTCTACGGCCGTTTCCAGACTTCATCTCCTGGTAGAAAAATTTATAAAAAATCTTACAAACCATGCAGACAATGTCCCCTTCATCAGGAAAGGTATCCTCATAAAATCACATTCAATTTTTTTTATTGCTCACTGGGGATCAACAAAGAGGGGATGATACAATTGACAGGGTCGAATGATTTAACAATGAGACGTGTGATTTAAAACAAATTTCTGATATAATAAAATCGAATGAAATTAGACAAACAAAATCACATGTACAATGGAGTTGGGGAATGGATTCTGCTTGGAAATCACAAGCTCCATTCCACCACTCAGACTCTGTAACTCCTTTATGTAGTATTCATAATGGTACGTCCATTCTCAACATTCGTACTACACTCTTCCATCTTTACGCAAACACAACAGCTGACAGGCATCTTCTCTCCAGCCCTATCTTCCTTTTCAGATGAAAGGTGAAAAAAGTCACCAATGTAGGGCCAGAGATGAAATTGCCGGTCACACATCCTTTCATTCTAGTTTTCCATACAGTCTCTTTTGCAATTGCTACTACAATGAGAAAACAGTTCTTACCTTCTTTACTTAAAGAGGCAGGTGGGTTAATTTTTACAATTGACTCAGCAGACAGCTGTACTCTTCCAACACTTGGCAACAGATGTTCAATAAGTCCACAGATCCAACACACCCAAACAATGCACAATCACATTGAGGATGGTTTCTCTATCCTGCACACATCTTGGGCAAGTCAGTGAGATGGGGCAGCCATGCCTTGCGAGCTTATCCTGGAAAGGAAAGGCTTCTTGGTAACATTGTCAGGTCAGGGACTTCTGAAAATTATCCAGGGTCCTCAACTCAAATGTTCTTCAGAATAGGCTGGTGAGATGATTATCATTGAGGCCCAGGATCTCCCCTAAGGTATCATCATGCTTCAACTCTACCATCCCTCTATAGAATGATGCAGTTGAACCATCACTGATGGCATTGCCCAAGTGATAGAATAGTACAAGTGCCTTTGCATACATCTTTGCGAACTGGCAACAGAATGGATTCATTCCCAGATCTGTATGCCAGGGAGTGGTGAGGCTGGTTAGAAAGAACCCAAACAAGGGAGACTCAGTAGATAATTTTCGGCCCATCATTCTGTTAAATACAGAGTTAAAGATTTTGGCCAGGGTTTTAGCAAAAAGGTTGGTGCATGTCATGGATGGTCTAGTTGGGATGCACAAACCTGTGCCATTCCTGACAGATCCATTCAGGACAATCTCCATCTTATACGCTATACCTTAGAGGGGAATAATAGCAAATCTGGCACGAGTGGGGCACTACTCCATTTAGACCAAGCTAAGGCTTTTGATAGAGTTGATCATTGGTACCTGGTGTCAGTTTTTGCGGTGTTTGGCTTGGGACCGGAAATCCTTAGGTTGATCATTGCTATGTATGGCAACATCGACTCAATTGTTTGAGTGAATGGTTTCCTCTCAAAGCCATTCTACATCAAATGCCCGGTTTGCCAAGGGTGTCCCCTCTCCCCACTTTTGTATGTATTGTCTCTTGAACCATTACTGCAAAAGCTCAAGGTGCTGAGGGGCATCCCGAGAGAACCAGGATGTGGAAAATCAGTAACAACATACGCGGATGATATCACCATCATCGTATCTGAAGAGGAACACCTACAGAGGGTAGGCAATGCCATTAAGGAATATGAGATGGTGGCAGGAGCAAAGGTAAATCTTGAGTAGTCAATCGGCTTGCAACTTGGCACCTGAAGGGGCAATTTGATACCTCTTAAAGCGTTGTGTGATGTTGGACGGAGGGTCCGATTAAACTGCTAGCGGTCTGGTTTGGACCAGATATCCAAATAGAGAAGAATTGGTGGTATCAAAATATCAAGCTGAGTGACCCACCTAACCCAGACCTAGTCTGGGCAGTAGTTATCACTGAAAGGGAGGGCAGAGGTTGCCAATGTGTTTATGGCATCAGTGATTATTTACCACTGAACTGTTGTGCTGACCAAGTTGGAATGACTGCTCTTTCGCTTTTTATGGAAGGGCAAAAGACCACTTGTGAGGCCCTCTATCTGCTGCCAACAACCGTTAAAGAGTTGGCTGATGCCATGGCTGGTGATGCACTGAGGCTGAGGCATCTGTGGCTCTGCCTGGCTGGTGAACAGGTGTGGTCTCTGCTTGCTAAATCAACATTTCCCAAGTTCACACATTTTTGTGGACTGGAATCCTGGGTCTATTGTAGAAGTTGGGCACTTGGTACATGGAGTGCTGAAGGGTTCTTGTACTTTTCTTTCACTTGGGCAATGCTAGTAGTGGCAATTCAACTGTGTCATTCTATAGAAGGTTAGTAGAGTTGAAGTGTGGTGATACCTTAGGGGAGACCCTAGGCCTTGACAATGATCATCTCACCAGTCTGTTCCAAAGAACATTCAGGCCGGGGTCCCTGGATCATTTCCAGTAATCCCTGGCCTGGCAGTGTTATCAAGGCACCTTACCTGTCCAGGATAAGCTTGCAAGGCATGGCTGCCCCATCTCACTGACTTGCCCAAGATGTTTGCAGGATAGGGAAACCATCTTCAATGCGATTGTGCAACGTTTGGGTGTGTTGGATCTGTGGACTTATGTTGAACAACTGTTGTCAAGTGTTGGAAGAGTACAGCTGTCTGCTGAGTCAATTGTAAAAATTGACCCACCTGCCTCTTTAAGTAAAGAAGGTAAGATTTGTTTTCTTATAGTAGTGGCAGTTGCGAAAGAGACTGTATGGAAAACTAGAATGAAAGGATTTGCGACTGGCACCTTCGTCTCTGGCCCTGCAATGGTGAATCTTTTCATTTTTCATCTGAAAAGGAAAATGGGGCTGGAGAGGAGATGCCTGTCAGCTGTTGTGTTTTGGAAAAGATGGAAGAGTGTGGTATGGATGTTATGAATGAATAAACCCACATGAATATCCCATAAAGGATTTACCTAAGGTATCAGTGGTGGCATGGGTCTTGTGGGGTCAAAACAGAACTTGTGTCCCCACTTCATTGTTTTGTATCTTGTGTTTATATATACATCCGATTTTATATGTCATTAATTTTTAAACACTTTCATCTCTTTGTAAACCATCTGACCCCATCAAATTGTATTGTCCCATCTTTGTTGACCCCTAGAGGGTAATAAAAAAAATAAGAATGTGGTTTTATGAGAATACTTTTTCTGATGAGGAGGACATTGTCCGCATGATTTGTAAGATTTTTTATTAATTTTTCTACAAGGACATGAACTCTGGAAACGGCCGTAGAAATTGGACTTCCTCGAACTGTATTATATATACCTTATATACCATTTATATATTTTTAGAAAACACATCGAACTCTATGGATCTTTTAATTGAAACTCTTTACCGCTCTTAATTTTAGTACAAAAAATTTTTTATCAGTTCTCCTTTTCTCAAACTTCCTTCCATATGTATCTCACATGAATTTTATTTACATGTATTTTTATGTATATTTATATATTTATATTTTATAAATATTTTAAAAAATATTGATATGTATCGATATGTATTAATATATGTATACGTATTTTAAGTCGAATTTATGACTGTATGAGTATGATTATCTAATTTGAGTTTATATCTTAATTCTTATCTTTTGTCTAGGGTTTGACTCGAGCACTTCTTAAGCAGTTCTATATTTTTCATAAGAAAGAACAATATATTATATATATATATATATATATAT
>NC_068991.1:40884571-40899277 GCF_001194135.2 Octopus bimaculoides | reverse complement strand
TGTCAGTGCCTCCTGTCTGGCTCCTGTAAAAAGCACTATCCGAACGTGGTTGATGATAACACTCAGCCCCGTCCCGACTGGCTCCTGCGCCAGTAACACGTAAAAAGCACCATCCGAATGTGGCTGATGCCAGTGCTGCTTGACTGGCTCCTGTGCCGGTGGTATGTAAAAAGCACCCACTACACTCTAGGAGTGGTTGGCATTAAAAAGGGCATCCAGCTGTAGAACCATTGCCAGATCAGACTGGAGCCTGGTGCAGCTTCCTGGCTTGCCAGTCCCCAGTCAAACCATTCAACCCATGCCAGCATGGAAAGTGGACGATAAATGAGGATGATGGTGATGATGATGATGGCTGGGTCTCCAAAAGTAGATTTGCATTCCTCATATGACTGTGGTTTAAAATGTTCTAACTTCATTGTAAACAATGTTTAATTGTAAAAGTTCTTGCAGTGGGCCTTGATGGATAATGGACAGAAGTGTCATGTATATGATGAATGTTAGTTAATAAATAATTTTGATTTTCAGAAAACCCACTATCTGAAGAAAATGTGAGTGTTATAACAGACCATTTAATAACTGAATTGAAGAGTGAATTGGGAAACATCAAGCCAACATGGATTGATCCAGATATTCATAAACAGTTAAAGATTGGTCCTTCAAAACCTACTTCTGAACAAGACATTTTAGAAGTAAGATTCTTTCTGAATATGTTTAATATTAGAAGTATGTATAGTATTTGTGGTCATTAGCCTCAGCTCTGCCTTAATCAAGCAGTCCATTGATTAATCCTTTAGCATTTAAACTGACCATATCTGACCCAAATATTATATCTGTTTTATGTTTAAACCTGCCAGATCTTGTTCCTCACACCTACCCCCACAATGTCAGTTATAAAAATAAATAATCACATCATCAAAATTTTAAAACGATGAGATAATGCATGATTAAATTATAATCAATATGAATAAATAAGCATTACATTTGACAGTAATTTGAAGCTAAGGGTTAAAAGTTTTCCAGTCATGATTATCTTGTCTCTAGTCATATACAGTATATCTAGAACTGCATTATATTCCTTTATTTTGTAATATGGTAGGGTCTAATATGTACATATATTTTCTCAATATCTTAACATTAGTTTTTCAAGTGACTTCAGTTCAACTGGAGGCATTCTAATTTTTTATTACCAAATAGTGAAATCTACAATGCACTTAATAATGGTTTAGTTAAATTCCTGTATTACCATTTTCACAGTAACACTTCATTTCAGTTATTTACAGTTAAACTTTATTCTTTATTCACATTTAGTTCACTATGAAAATAATTCAATGCTACTCTATCTAAATTTTAAGATATATATTTTTATCATTTTTTAATTATATTTTAGTCAAAATCATTGAAGTTGTGGGAAGAATCTCTAAATCTGAAACCCAACAATGATTTAATACTGCAAAAAGATCTTGAATCTATTTGTGTGACAGAATCTAATTGGCAGCAAACTGAAGCAAAATACAAATCAGAACTTCAACAAAACCAAGGAAGAGTTGCTCAAGTAAAATATTCTCTGCAGGACATTCTAGACAAAATTATTCATGCAGTGGAGGCCAGTATTTTGACAGAAAATATGAACTTACCCACTAAGGAAAATAGTGTTGCTAGTTTCTTGCCTCAGAAACTATGTCATTGTGTTGAAGAAACTTCAAATGATTGTGAATGTTTACAGATCCAAGTTAGTTCTCAGTCAGCACATCTTGAAGAAATAAATGAGAACCTGAGTAGTCTGTTAAAAAATTGGTTTAAAGACATTGTCTTGGAATACAAAAAATTGCAAGATACATTAGTGGAGCAAGAAAAAGCACTTGAAAGTTACGCAATAGCAAAACAGTCATTGGAAGAAACCAAAGCTGCCTTAGAAAAACAACTTGATTGCATTACAGTATTAAAATCTCAACTGGAGGAAAATGCAGCAAATAAGAAGGAACTGACAAAGCTGCCTGAGGAACTTGCAAGAGAAAAACAGAACATTTTAGAAAAATTAGAGCTAGAAATTGCAGATTCCAAAGAGCTTGTAACTACTTTTAAACCTAAACTAAATCAAAATGTCATTGAACAAGAAAGTAAATTAAAGGGTGATTTTGAAGAACTAACCAAAGTACATACTTTATCATTGGAGGAAAGGTATTTGGAGACATTTAAAGAAGTGGAACAAATTGGTGTACAACTTGGTGAAAAGGACAAGAGAATCTGTGAATTAACAAAATCTTTATCAGAGAAATCCTCACTTGTTGAGATTTATCTGAATTCAAATAATGAACTGACACAAATTGTTACCAGCATGAAAGAGAACGTTTCTGAGAAAGAAATTGAGACTAATTTACTGAAAAAGGAGTTAGAAGAAAAATCAGGTACCATCAGTGAGAAAGATGCTAAACTTGATGAACTTACTTCTCTTGTTGGAGAGATGCAACAGAAGGTCTCAGAAATCTCTCAGAAACATTTTTCTGAAATGATGACAATGGAAGAAAAATACAAAAATTTTAAAGATCTCCAGGCTAAGCTCAGTCGAAAGGAAGAAGAATTGGCAAAACAGCAAGCTGAATATTATTCAGTTGCTGCTGCTTCTGATAAAGTCTATGGGCAGTATGAGGCATCAGTGAAAACCTATCAAAACCTAGTCTCAAAACTTTGTGACAAAGTGGATAACCAAGATAAACAAATTGTATGTCTTCTGGAACAAATGTCAGATATGAAACTAAAAGCTGAACAAGAATACAATAAAATGAAGAAAGAACTAACTGAAGATAATGAAGAAGTGAAAGTTTCCAAACAAGAATTGATTAAAATCCAAAGAGCCTGTGAAGAAGCAATTGTGAAGAGTAAATCACTGAAAGAGCATCAAAACATGTTGGAAGGTAACCATAATGCTAAAATAATTCTTGAAAGAATCTTTCCAATCTGAAAATTTATATTTTTATTTCATTACAGTTTCTACTATTTAAGGAAAGACAATAGTACAGATAATTATTTTTACTTTATTTCCATACAGTTAGTGTCTCTACATTCTCACACAGTTTACTATATTATCTACTTGGGTATGATTCTTAATCACATTGAATGCATTGGTTCTTGTCCGATCACCAAAGTTAAGCAACATTGAGCCTAGTTAATACTGAGATGGGTAACCACTTGGAAAACCTAGGTGCTGTAAGCCTCTCACACTTTTTAGGCACAAGTGTGGCTGTGTGGTAAGAAGCTTGCTTCCCAATCACATGGTTCTGGGTTTAGTCCCACTGCATGGCACCTTGGACAAGTGTCTTCTACTATAGCCTCGGGCTGACCAAAGCCCTGTGAATGGATTTGGTAGATGGAAACTGGAAGAAGCCCATTGTGTGTATGTGTGTGTGTGTGTGTGTGTGTGTGTCTTTTTTGTACCCCATCACTGCTTGATAACTGGTGTTAGTGTATTTACATTCTGTAACTTAGCTGCTTGGCAAATGAGACCAATAGAATAAGTAGCTGGTTTAAAGAAAGTAAGTACTGGA
The DNA here is from genome assembly GCF_001194135.2 of Octopus bimaculoides. Taxonomy (NCBI): domain Eukaryota; kingdom Metazoa; phylum Mollusca; class Cephalopoda; order Octopoda; family Octopodidae; genus Octopus; species Octopus bimaculoides. The sequence goes on along the minus strand of NC_068991.1, from coordinate 40,895,735 downwards.
GTCAATTCATTTGACTAAAAAATTCATCAAGGCAGTGCTCCAGCATGGCTGCATTTTAACGACTGAAACAAGTAAAAAATAAAAGATAGTATTATATAAATATCACATGCTATATTTTCTCCAGTCACTGAATGCCTCAGTCATATTTTTATGGTTAGTTACTATAAAGGAAATACTTTCATAAATGACTCAAGCTAAACACACTTTGCTTATTAGTTTCAGATGTATTATTGCAACCTGCTATATGGTTCAAATTATAGATAATGACATTATTTTTTTAATATTTCAAGAGATGACAATTATTTTCACAGTACTCAGCTGCTTTTTTTTATTTAGAATTATTGTAGCACTGACACAAAATTAAACACAATTTTCTTTTAACTATACTTAGTTGAGGCAACATGAAGAGAACTTACAAGTAACCAGCTCACAGGTCATAAGTTGGCACCAGATTATTTGGGAAAGTTATCAAACAGAGACAGGATTCCTGTCCAGAAGAAGACTTATCTCTCTCTTCTTCATTCCATGAAATTGTATCTAACTACTTGTACTACTACCAGATAATTGGATAGGGCATGGTTTGTTACCTTTTGTTAAGATTTGGTGGGTGCAATATCAGTGAAGCATATACATATAAATATATATTTCTTTATTGCCCGCAGGGGGCTAAACATAGAGGGGACAAACAAAGGGATTAAGTCGATTACATCGACTCCAGTGCATAACTGGTACTTATTTAATTGACCTCGAAAGGATGAAAAGCAAAGTCAACCTCAGCGGAGTTTGAACTCAGAATGTTAAGACACGAAATACCGCTAAGCATTTCGCCTGGCGTGCTAATGATTCTGCCAGCTCGCTGCCTTATACATATACATATAAATATAGACACAAGCATGGCTGTGTGGCTGATAAATTCACTTTGGAAGCACACAGTTAGGGGATCAGTCCCACTGTGTAGACAGTTAGGTGGTGTCCTTTATTATATCCAAGGGTTAACAAACACCTCATGATTGAAATTGGCAGGCAGAAACTGAAGAAACTTATTGAATATGTATATGTGAAGATGATGATCATACATACACACATGCACGCACACACACACACACACACACACACACACACACACACATGCAATTGAAGCAGCTTTAAATTAAAAGAGCTATGTAACATAATTAATATATATACACCATTGACAGGCAAGATGTTTGCAGCCACATACCTAGATGAAATTTCTCACTTCCAGTATAGGAAACTGAATATATCTTGTGCTTTTAACACAGCATATTTTTATCTCATAAAAACCACAGTCTCTTGCCTGTCAATGTTTTAGATACATTAAGTATAACACATAGGTGACTATTTAAATTTAATGCTGCTTTGATTGTGCATACCAGATTTTTATTCAACCCAAGTGACTAATTGCAATATCAGTGAATGTGTTACCTTTTATCTTTTACTTGTTTCAGTCATTTTGACTACAGATATGCTGGGGTACTTCCTTGAAGGGTTTTTTAGTCGAACAAATCAACTCTAGGACTTATTTTTCAAAGCCTAGAACTTATTCTATCAGTCTCTGTTGCTGAACCACTAAGTTACAGGGACATAAACATACTAACACCAGTTGTCAAGCAGTGGTGGGGGACAAACACAGACACAAAGACACACACATAGATATATACACATATATAGAATGGACTAAACACAACAGGGGGAGATGTGGAATGGAGGGTCATTGAAGAAGTCACAGGTGTGTGATGAAAGATTTCCAGACAAGGAACATAAAATAAGAACAATAATAAACAAGTGAGGAATGAATACATAATGCATGTGTTTGTTTGGCAAGAAAAAAATGACCATCCTGAAATATAACAATATTTCACATCAGGAATCTTGCAAAACAAACACACGAACATGAAGGTGCATGACTCAGCAGTTAGAGCATAGAGCTCACAATCAAGAGGTTGTGAGTTTGATTCCTGGACTGAGCTGTGTGTTGTGTTCTTGAGCAAGACACTTTATTTCATGTTGCTCCAGTTCATTCAGCTATAGAAATGAGTGCAATATCACTGGTACCAAGCTGTATTGGGTTTTGTCATTCCCTTGGATTACATCAGTGGCACGGAGAGGGGAGACTGGTAAGCACGGGCGATTGTTGGTCTTCCATTAACAACCTTGCCTGGACTTGTGCCTCGGAGAGGAACGTTTGAGATGCAGTTCCATGGGCATTATATAAAGGGTAAAGGGTAAAGACCCCCTTTGGTCATGACTGGAGGGGGTCTTTACCCTTTACTCTTTATACATATACATATTCGATGGGCTTCTTTCAGTTTCCATCTACTAAATCCACTCAAGGCTTTGGTCAACCCAAGGCTATAGCTGAAGACACTTGCTCAAAATGCCATGCAGTGGGATTGAAGTCCGAACCACATGATTAGGAAGCAAGCTTCTTATCACACAGCTACACAGATGCTTATATTATTCACTGTTTCCTGTATTAGAGGAAACAAATTCTGTCTAGGCATGTGGTTGTGAGTACATGTCATTGACAAAGCCTGGATGTTGAACTGCATCTGGTGTTTTTACTAGCCACTACCTGGGCAATTTTTATGTTGTTTTTGTCGCAGCATGTTTATAAAAGATATTATCCCAAATGAAAACTGCAGTATCTTGCCTGTCAACATTATATATGCATTAAGTATGATATATAGATGGCTATATGTACATAGATAAATACATACATACACATGTGCATACATACATATGTGCATATGTACTAGATGCACACATACATGGATATATGCATATGTACATACATGCATACATATTTACATACATACCTACATGTATAACAAGAGGAAGATTAGAAACATGATGCCACGTTGGCTAGGATAGTGTGTATGTAAGAAGGTTCCAGATATAAGTGTTTACATGGATGTAAAGATAAATATCAGAAGACAATGTTTTTTATGCAAATGAACATCACAATTTATTTCGTGGTCACACATAAAGTGGTAGGTACATCAGAGTTAAGTGTTCAAGGCAACAGGGTGTAGTGAGACATGGGTCAATTTCTTAATAAACATCAAGGTAGTTAGATTCAGTACTTGGCTGTAAATCTAAAATATCCAATGAGTTTTGTAGTGGTTGTGAGGTGAGGTAAAAATCCCATAGGTGTATGAATGTTGTTTTCTGATGTGTTTACATCTCAATGTCTTCTCAGGAACTGATTCTTGCCTTTCAAAACTTGTGCTTCACCAATGGGTCATGTGTATCCTTCCACGGCCAGCAGTGATTGGATGTTTTGGGTGTAGCATGACTATGCTATGCCATCACAACAAAACAGTGCTAACATATCTTGCTATACATGCATACATACATGCATATGTACAAAACCATATACATACATACTTACATATGTACATATGTGCATACATTCATACATGCATACATACATACATGCATATGTGCTTACATATATGCATATGTACTTATGTGCATACATACATGCATAAATACATGCACACACATGCACGCACACACGCACGCGTGCACACGCACGCACACACACACACACATACGCACACACACACACGCGCACGCACAAACACACACACACACAAAAAACCCACATACAAAGTACACTGAAATTCAAATAATTTAACTTGGTTAACTTGAACTAAATGGGATGAAGTTATAAGTTTCATCAACTGTTATAACATTTCAATCATTGAGTGTTCATTTTAGTTGAAAACTTACAAGAAACAACATAGCTCATCGAACCTTACCTATATCTTATATTTGCATGATGTTAATATGGAACAAGAGCAGTCACTGCCATCTTGGATTAAAAATAAATGAAGAAATTAATAAATGGTAGTTGGTCAAAAGAGACATAAGTCACATGCAAGTTAGTGAAATTGTAGCAGTCATCCAGTCTATTCTTTTCACACATCTGTCCATTCTAGCATTCATACTTGTGGCTTCTACATCATTCATTGCATAGAGTATTACTGTGAGCAGCTATTACATACTCCTCTACATGTACAGTTTATGGGTATTAACATTAATGGATAATTGTCATCATTCACCATCATCATCATCATCATCATCATCATTTAACGTCCATTTTCCATGCTAGTATGGATTGGATGGTTTCTCAGGAGCTAGCAAGCCAGGCTTCACTGACTGTTTTAACATGGCTTTTACAACTGGATGCCTTCCTAATGCCAACCTCCTTACATAGTGGATTGAATGCTTTTTATGTGTCTCCAGCTCTGGTAAGGTCTGTTTTGGCATGGTTTTTACACTGGATGCCTTTCCTAATGCCAACCACTTTACAGAGTGACCTGGGTGCTTTTTACATGGCACCAACACTAGCAAATGAATAATAATGGGTTGTGGATAAAATAATGAATGAATTTGTGATCATACTGTATCATACAGCTCTCTTTGCTTGCCTTTTCACACATTCTCCCATTTATATCTTCATCCACTTGAGTACATTTGTCCTTGGGACACACTTGCATTCACGCTCATATTTATTGGCTGTACACTCGCACAGTATAAGATGGTTAGCATACATATTTCCACTATTTACATAGGGCCTCATGGAGGCAAGGGATGAGGTGGTGAAGCACGATCTTTGAATGCTGAGCCTCATGGAGGCATCAAGTGACTGAGACCTTTGGTGATATGCTGTGCTTGAGAAGACTCATCATTCCAAGTGAAGTCATAGTTGTGGCCATTGCCAGTATCATGTAAATGGTACCTGTGAAATCATAGTCGTGACTGTTGCCAATGTCATGTAAATGGCACCCATGCCAGTGGCATGTAAAAAGGATCCATTACACACTTCGAGTGGTTAGCATTAGGAAGGGTATCCAGCCATAAAAACTGTGCCAAATCAGACTGGAACCTGGTGCTGCTCTCTGACAGTTCCAATCAAACCATCTAACCCATGCCAGCATGGAAAGCGGATGTTAAATGATGATAATGATGTAAACATGTATAATAATATATTTTTCCTTGTCTGACATCACTTTGTTAGTCACTTAAGTGTTCATGCTTGTGTTATAACTGAAACCTTGTTTATATTCTTGCTCCGGCTTTTGAAGAGCCTGCGTGTGAGATGTATGGTACCCAAGGAATGCAGGCAGAGTGGGTGTAGTAAAATATGACAAAATAAAATGAATCAATATAAATAAATAATTGAGATGTAATCAACACAACTGCAAGGGATTATTTGGGGTGGCTTTAAAAGGGGTTGTAGTCATAGGGTTGTCACAGAGTTCATGAGCTTATTCAAAGTATTGAATAACTGGCACTCTGTTGGTTATGATGATGCGGGTTCCAGTTAATCCACTCAAGGGATCAGCCTGCTCATGAAATCAACATGCAAGTGACTGAGCACACCACGGACACACGTACCCATAACATAGTTGTCAGGGAGATCCAGCATGACACAGAATGTGAGAAGGCTGGCCCTTTTTTAAAATACAGGTACTACTCATTTTTGCCTACTGGATTGACTGGAGCAGTGTGAAATATAGTGTCTTGCTCAAGGATACAATGCACTGCTGGGAATAAAACTCAAGACTTTACGATTGTGGGCCAAATACCCTAACCACTAAACCACACACCAGTATATGTATAAATGTGAATATAAGTGGATGCTGTAGGTGAATACTTCATCTATAAGATGTCTCTAAAGTGCAATGGCTGCACTTGCCATGAGCAGCTACTCTTGTAATCTGTGGTGATTGCATGATCAGGAATATCAGGAATAGCATATCGTGGCAAAGCCAATGTGTGAATATAGACATTTTAGTATACCCACACACTCAGTTCATGTTAAAGTGGTTGATGACAGGAGTAATGTAGACGATGAATGTCAGTTAATGAACTATTTTGGGTTTTTTTTTAAATTTCAGAAAAACAACCAACTGGATATAGTATAAGTGTTGTAACAGACAATTTAATGACTGAATTGAAGAGAGAATTGGACAACATTAAGACAACATGGATTGCTCCAGATATTCATGAACAGTTAAAAGCTGATTTTTCAAAACTTACATGTGAACAAGACATTTTAGAAGTAAGATTCTTTCTGAATATGCCTGTTGTTGAAAGTGGGTACATTTTATTAATTAGGATTTAACCCTTTAGCATTTAATCCAGTCATATCTGGCCCAAATATTCTACTTGTTTTACGTTAAAACTGACCAGATCTAACCACTCTCATAACTACCCTACAATGTCATTCTAAAAATATACAAACACACCACTGAAATCTTGAAGCTACAAGATAATGTGTAATTAATTCAAAACAATGTGAATAAATAAGCAATACATTTGACAAAGAAATCTGAATGCTAAAGGGTTAAACTTTGTTTAGGTAGTTTTACTCAATCCTATCAAATTAAGGGTTACTGGTAGCATCTGTCATATCTGCTGAGCCTATGTGACAGTTTCAATGTGGTTGCTTGAACTGCTAGATATAGCAACCAAATCTCCCTTAAATCATATGCTGCTATCTTCAAAAAGAGAGACAATTGATAATGTGCTCCAAGATAAACTAAACATTTAAAGGATCATAACTAGAATGCCTTTAATCATAGGTCTGCTCAGTCAAGGTTGATTTGAAGCTATACAATAATAACAACTAGGTGAAGCTACGAAACCATAAATCCTGATCAGTTGGAAAGAAGAGAGAAGCAATAAACCACATTATGGAAGAGTTTGGTTGGTTGGTTGGTTGGTTGGTTGGGGTGTCAATTTGAATTCAAATTATGGTTACAGTTTAACATTTACTCAATTTTAAATAAATGAAAACCAATTTATCTGAAATTGAAGTGGTTTGAAGAGCTATATTAAATATATGATGGAAAATTATGTTAATTCCCCTTAAAAATTTATTCAAATTTCTAAAATTAATCTTGCAGTTGATATGATTCTACTGAAAACAATATAATCATATCTTTTGTTAGCTATTACTGAAGATATAATGGTCTTGATACTGCTTTAACAGTATATTCTAGTCTTGTTATTTTGATTAGTGTTACTTCAATTATTTAAATTCACATCTACACTTCACCTGGAAATATAAACATTTGTTTGTTTATTCAATCATAAATTTGTATAAATTAATTTTATGTATATGTTTTTTTAATAATTTTTCAATTATATCCTAGTCAAAATGGTTGAAGTTACATGATGACTTTCTGAGTTTGAAATCCAGCAATGATTTACTTAAGAATGAGATGGAAAAAATGAAAATTGAATATAATAATGCACAGTACCAAATTCTGGATAAACAGCAAACTATTGAGATAATGAAAAAAGATATTGAAAGAAAATCTCCAGTAAAATCTTCTATACAGAACTTTGCTGAGAAAATTGTTCATGCTACTAAGACTAAAATTTCAGCAGAAAATTCAGAGTTTGAAAGAGTAAAATTGCAACTGGAAGAAAATGCAGCCATTAAGAAGGGACTAGAAAAACAGTTCAAGGAACTTACAGGAGAAAAACAGGATGTTTTAGAAAAATTAGAGCTAGAAACTGCAGATTCCAAAGAGTTTGTAACTGATTTAAAACCTAAACTAGAAACTGTAAATCAAAATACCATTGAACAAGAAAGTAAATTAAAGAGTAATTTTGAAGAACTAACCAAAGTACATACGTTACTATTGAAAGAAAGATATTTGGAGACACTTAAAGAAGTGGAACAAATCGGTGTACAACTTTGTGAAAAGGACAAGAGAATCTGTGAATTAACAAAATCCTTATCAGTGAAATCCTCACTTGTTGAGAAATATCTAAATTCAAATAATGAACTAACACAAGTTGTTACCAGCTTGAAAGAGAATGTTTCTGAGAAAGAAACTGAGACTAATTTACTGAAAAAGGAGTTAGAAGAAAAGTCAGGCACCATCAGTGAGAAAGATGCTAAACTTGATGAACTTACTTCTCTTGTTGGAGAGATGCAACAGAAGGTCTCAGAAATCTCTCAGAAACATGTTTCTGAAATTGAAAAACTGCAAGAAAATCTCAAAGTGGAATATGAAGAGAAAATCTCTTCTATTACAAGTGAATATGTGAATAAAATAACCAGCAATTATATGTGTAAGTCTTTGATGGAAATAAAAGAAAAAGAACATTCAAAGGAATTGGAGACTACTAAAGAAATGTTACATCAAGAATACAACCAGAAGAGTTGCTGCCTTATTGAAGAATATGAAAAGAAATTAAAATCTGTCTCGGAGGACTTTGAGAAAAAATTATCCTCTGACTATGTTGCAGTTGGTGAGATTAATGAACAAAATAAAAAACATATCCAAGAAGTTATACAAATGAAAGAAAAACTTGAAGAATATGAAGGGAAAATAAAATCCCAAGATGAAGAACATAAAGAAGCTTTGCAAAAAGTAATGGTAGAATTTCAGGAAAATATCTCCAAAAATTATATCTCAAAAGAAGTATTTGAAGCTAAGCTAAAAGATGAGACCATAAAGTATACACAACTTGAACAGAAATTTGTTGAAGAAGAGAAATTACAGATAGTGTTGAAAGAACATGATGAAAAATTAGCTCAAGTTACTTTGAATTATGAAGAGAAAATAGCTACTGACTTTGTACCTCGACAAACATTTGAATGTGAACAGGAAAAGCATGTTACAGCTCTTCTAGAACAACAAACTTTCTATAAAAGGAAGTTAGAGTTACTTGATGAAGAGCACAAAATTTTCATTAATAATAAAGTAATTGAATTTGAAGATAATATTGCAACTAATTATGTGATGAGATCTGATTTTGACAATGTCCAAGCTAGGTTAAGTCAGAAGGAAAAAGAGTTCTCTAAACTACAAGCTGAATTTGATTTAGATGTTACTGCTTCTGACAATGTCAATGAACAGTATGAGACATCAGTAAAGACATATGAGAAAAAGGTCACAGAAATATGTAACAAAGTTGAGAGCCAAAACAGACAAATTGAATGTCTTCAAGAACAAATTGCAGAGATGACAGTAAAAGCTGAACAGGAATACACCGAAATGAAGAGAGAGCTGAGCCAAGATCTGAGTGATAAAGATGAAGAAATGAAGACTTCCAGGCAAGAAATGATTAAAATACAAAGTGCCTATGAAGATGAGATTACCAAGTGTAAGTCACTAGAGGAACAGATAAACAGGTTGAAAGGTAACCATAATAATGTGATAACTTCTTTGAAAGAATCATTCCAGTCTGAAATAAAGCATATGAAAGAAACTTTTCAAAAAGAGTTTTACAGAAGAGAAACTATCTACAAGACTGACCTCAAAAAACTAAATGGTAAACTTAATTCATCTTCTCTAAATTCTGTTTTTTGTTACATTGTACCATTCTGCTTTTTACGGAAAGACAACTCTCGCTATTTTTTACATTGATATTAGTGTTGGCTATTTACAATGAACAACATAAATATTTGCTGACTAGGAGAGAGGGAGACTGCTCAGAAATTATAGAAAGCTATTAGTGTGACAATGTGGTCAGCCCAAAAATATACAAAGTCATTTGCACAAATCTTGATCCTTATAATAGTACCTCTTACTTTCCAGACCTTATTTATATGGATTTACTATATCTGTGTGAAGGCACATGGCCTTCACACTTGACCTAATGTTTAGGCTTGATTCCTGAGCTAGGTGGTGCATTGTATCTTCAAGCAAAGTGCTTCATTTCACATTGTTTCAGTCTACTCAGATGAAAACACGTACCACCCTAGTTCTGGCACATTCCCTCTCTCTCTCTTCCTCCCTCTCTCCCTCCCCCTTCTCTCTCTGTCTTCAACTGTTACATCTTCCATGTTACACTGAGTCAATGGATGAGTGTGTCTATGCTTGCTTGTGACTACACAGACACCTAAAGCAACTAGCAAGAGTATGATACATGCTACCAGCCCATACTCACTTCCAAGTGACAGCTGTATTTTTTTGACATTTGTACATTTTGGACTAAGTATTTTATCAAAGTAATGTTTTCCCACTGTGAACAATATGATATAGAATTAAATTTGAATAGTTGCTTTTAACATTTACTCACCAAAAGTGTATTATGCTTTCTTTGTTACAGATTCCCATTTCCAAGAATTGACTTTATCACAAACCAAATGGAAGAAACTTAATGAGACTCAATGTGCTAACATAAGTAACTATGAGAAAATTGTGAGTGAGAAAGAACTTCAGGCTGCAAACATTAAGCAGCAACTGTTGTCTGAAATGGAAGCCAGAGCTGAGCTTGAAAAATATCTTGTTTCAAGCAAGGTACGTTCATTTGGTTCATTATCTCATAAGGAAAGATCCATTTGTTTGTTTTCTTTTTGTGTGCAATGAATGCAAACGGTTTTCAGTGGTTGAAAAGAATGAGATTTGGATGTGCTATGTTAATATGCTAGAAAGGCTTAGTGGAAGTTGAAAAAGCAGCTGTATGTGTGTATGAGTTTATATCATCATCTTCATTATTGCCAATATTGATGTTATCATTAGGAAAACCACGAAGAAGAGATTAAGAAACTAAATAGCATCATAAATGAAGTTAGAGAAGAGTACCAGCAGCTGAAAAAGAAGAATAGTGGCACTGAAGCCTATTTCCAGAGCAGAGAACAGAAGTTAATCATAGATCATACCAAGACTTTGTCCAAAGTTGAAGAAATGAATGCTTCCTTGGCTGATTGCTTACAGATTTCTCAGAAAGAGTTAGAGATATTTAAAAAGAAGCATGAAAATATATTTGCTGAGGTAATTTTCATTTTGAGTTGTAGTTTATGGTTATTATTTTTAATTTTAAAGGAAAGCTTTTATGTCAAATGACATAGGATTGAAAGATAAAGCAGGATGGTCTATTGCGGTACAAATAAATTTTGCAGGCATAAATACAAGCATCAAATTCATCATCATCATCATCATCATCGTTTAACGTCCGCTTTCCATGCTAGCATGGGTTGGACGATTTGACTGAGGACTGGTGAAACCGGATGGCAACACCAGGCTCCAGTCTGATTTGGCAGAGTTTCTACAGCTGGATGCCCTTCCTAACGCCAACCACTCAGAGAGTGTAGTGGGTGCTTTTACGTGTCACCCGCACGAAAACGGCCACGCTCGAAATGGTGTCTTTTATGTGCCACCCGCAC
>NC_068991.1:40871472-40880301 GCF_001194135.2 Octopus bimaculoides | reverse complement strand
GGGGACCAGTCAAGCAGCACATCACGCTGTAATTCTTGGGCTGAGAAATCAACACTTAAAAGCCATAATTTTAAGGAGCGATAAGAATTTTTGAATAAAGGAAAATGGGTAGTGGTGGGTAGGTACCGCCAGCGAGTAGAGAGGGCTCTTAATTGTAGATTTTAAATATTTGAGAGACAACAATGCATAAATCGTAATTTTTTAAAAGAGCCATGAATTCTGGGTGATTAGAATATAACGTAGCATGAATTTAGGAAGCTTAGAAAATGAATAAGCATGAATTTAAGACAACAACTGAATTCAATTGAATTTCATGGAGAGAAACAAGATAAATAATAAGGGACAAAACTGATGATAATAAATATATAAAGATAAATAATAAGGGACAAAATTGATGATAATAAATATATTCATAACAATGGCAACCATCATTATCATTTTTCAATTTGTCCTTTCATTAAGCTACATTTCACCTTCTAAAAGGAAATAACCATGTAATCCAGGATCTACTACTCAAAAGTGCTATAAAATTTTCAATAATAAGTCTGTCAAAGTTAATTATAGTAGTTTAGGAAATGTAAGATTCCAGATACAAGGTAGTGTAGTAGAGTTATCCTCTATTATACTTTTGTGAGTTATTTTTGGGGGTGGAACAAATTTTATTATTTACCATTTTCCCTACATATTTCGTATATGCCAAAATAAGCATTAACTACTGTATATCTTTGGCTTCCTAGCCCCTGTATAGTATGATTATTTTTAGTCAATAATTTTCTCTTTTTCTCTTATCATCTGATTAATTTGCTGATAAAGGTAGAATATATGAAGAATAAATTTATCTTTAAGATAGTGTTTATTGTCACTTTAACATAGGTGTTCTCTGAGAACTGATGATATTGCTATTTTAAACCCAGGAAAACATCTCCTCCAGCTGGTTATTCAGTGCACTTTCACACCCAATATTTATTTCAAGAAGGGGAGAACTCCTGCCACCCTAGCTCAGAGATCACCAGATCACATGATTTTGATCTTATTGGATCACTTCAGTGGTGGACACTCATTTGCAAATGAAGTAACACTAATGCCTTCTATCTCAAACAGAGATTTTCTAATGAATTTATTTTTATATTAGCTATATTACATAAGAGCATAGTTCTCACTACAGTTCCACATACAGCTCAACTAACATACATAAGTGAATTAAAATTTATTAATTGACAAGTATTTATATGAAATGCAACTGAAATAAATGAAATTATATATAATAACAGGCCCAGGTGCTTTTATAATTCTATTTTCTGTTATTCTTGTTATGTTATTTTAGTTTTGCTATTAATATATTCATCTTACTGTTTTTATCTTGCTTTTAACACTGCTGTTCATACTGCCTGTTTGTGTCCAAATATACAGGGTTGTTGAAAGTTCAGTATCTTGGCCTTGTACCCTACCTGTTTAGTGGTTATTACAGTATGTTTTTTGATCCAGCCATCTTTATACCAGTACTGCAAGGAAACAAGAACACAATATTTCAACTGTATTTCTTTTTTCTTCTTCAGATCAATCATCTCAAAAAACAACTAAAGACAACCAAACAAGAGAGGCTAAATATTATTGGTAAACTCCAAGACTATAGAGTGTTTTATGTACTATTTACAGCAATGTTATGTTCCTTCCTCGTGGTGCCTATTTACAGTTAACCAACTGGGCTGTCTGATAATGACATATCCTGGCCATGGTCTGAACATAGTGTTGCTGACAGGATACACACCACCAACTTTGATAGTTCTCTGGTATTCCTATTCATTTTTCACTATCTCAACAATAAGTATACCAAAGTATAGTTCTGTGTTTGAAACATATACACGTGTGTGTGTGTGTGTGTGTGTGCGCGCGTGCGCGTGCATGGCTTTTGTGTGTGTGTGTTTTCATATCATCATCAATCATCGTTTGGTGTCCGTATTCCATGCTGGCATGGGTTGGATAGTTTCACAGGATCTTACAGGTCAGAGGACTGTGTTGAGTTCCAATATCTGTTTCGGTATGGCTTCTATGGCCGGATGCCCTTCCACATGCCAACCACTTTACAGGCTGTGCTGGTTGCTTTTTCATGTTACTGGCACTAGTGAAGTTGCCAAGTAGCTTGCAAGATAAGACTCCTCAATCAAGAGGTGGGGCAGCATTGAGGGAGGTGCCTTATTCCAGGTGTTAGGAGGTAAAAGTATGATAGAGGGACAGGAGCAGATGTCTTGCTGTAGAAGAAATACATGGCTACCCCTGGAAATGGAGAGATAATGGTAGGGAGGAGATGTCAGAACATACCCTCAAGGTTCAAGAGGATCACTATGAAGGGGATAGGGTAAGAGGAACAGGTGAGAGGGATAGGGATTGAATCAAGTAAGTTTAAAAGAGTGTAAGGTGAGCAACAAATGGTTAGAGGTAGGGAATATAGGTATATATGTAATGCAGTGAACAGCAAACGGGAAGGGGTCATGGTCAAAATTGAATATCAATTTGGAGGAAGATGAAGAAAATAGGAGTGGGTTAGGGAAGAGGGTACATATGCGTGTGTGTATACACAGGGGCTATGTGGTTAAGAAGTTCACTTCTCACTTCATGGTTTCAGGTTCAGTCCTACTGCATGATTCCTTGGGTTAATGTTCTCTACCTGGGCCAACTAAAGGCTTGTAAATAGATTTGGTAGATGGAAACTGAAATGTATGTATGTGTGTGTTTGTATCTATGCATGTATGTATGCATATATTCATGCATGCGTATGTATGTATATGGGTGAGTGGATGTATATGCATTTGTACCACTTTGTCTTGACATCATATGATGTAAACTAGCATCACCATCATACAGTTAAATTTGCTTGGAATCAGGTGAGGGTTGGTGATAGGAAGGGTGTCCAGCCTTAGAAAATCTGCCTCAATAAATTCTTGTTGATGTATATGAGTATGGAAAAGAAAACTGGATGTTAAAACAATGATTATGATAAACGTGTGTATGTATATGTTTAATGTTTTGTTTTGTTGTGTAATGAATCTCAGGAGAATATATCCAAAATTCTTGGCAAACTTATCATTCTTAGTGTAACAATAGGCTTCTGGATCACTTGACATGGTTGGAGATTATATATATATATATATAAGGCAGCGATTATATATATATATATATATATATATATAAGGCAGCGATTATATATATATATATATATATAATAAGGCAGCGAGCTGGTAGAATCATCAGCATGCCAGGCAAAATGTTTAGCATTTCATCTGTCTTTACATTCTGAGTTCAAATTCTACCAAGGTTGATTTTGCCTTTCATCCTTTTGGGGTCGATAAAATAAGTACCTGTTGAACACTGGGGTCAATGTAATCAACTTACCCTCTCCCCCAAAATTACTGGCCTTGCATTAAAATTTGAGACCATTGTTACTACTTAATCTTGTTCTGTGGTAAAAACACAGCTATGCCCCCCTTCCCTTTAAGGTAAGTAACAGTTTGTATTTAACTGTTAGTTCAAGAGAACTGTTGGCTTCAGTAGAATCTGATGACAGAAAATGATTTAGTGACTAGTGGTGTCCATACTGTCTTGCTGAGAGTGTAAGATAGTCCCCCAACTTCATAAGATTTCTACAGCAAGGTTGTATGTGATTCAGGAGGAGAATGTGTTTAAGTTAAAACTGCAACTTACTCAACACTAAAAAAAACTTACATTCATGTATTTGTTATGCAAAATCCTTGATGAAAAAAATTGTATGTTGAAACAGATATTGTTATACTTGGGGATGGTCAAATATTTGCCAATTAAATGCTGGTTGCCTTTCCTGTCACTCTCACCTTTTTTTGTAAGAGTGAGATCTCTTATTCTACACATTTTCAAAGGTGTGAAGCAAGCAGTGACAACAACATTCCCACTTGTAGATCAGGATTTTCATAAAAGCAGATACATAATGTAATCAAAGATAGAAACACACACACACACATTGTGTTCAGACAAATATGGAACAAGCAGTCATTATGAGATTTAGTCTTAAAGAACAACTTCTCCAAATGACACCTGAGGACTGTCAGACTACATTTGTTTCAGTGTACTTTTGCCTTCTCAGTGATAGATACCACTTCAATCATTTGTATTTTATTTGATCAGAAACCTTATGGTTAATCCACTAGAAGTCCTTTGAAGAAATTCCAACTATCATGAAGGTAACCATCAGTGGTAAAGTTACCATCAGTGTTCTTACCATTATATAGTATGTACACCTTGTGTAGTGAGCTTATTTTACCCAAGAAAAGAGGATTTGATCTCAAAACTGACAAAACACTGGTAAATTTATACAACACACTGTACTTTTACTATGATAGTTATTCATAGTCCTGTGTTTGTTTGGTGATAGTATTGTGTTAGTGATAGTTTACAATTGATTAGTTCTCCATCAATGACAGTCAGATATGGTGAATTCATTACAAATTATAAAGTTGAATATTTTTAATGAAACACAAACCAAATAGGTAATGTAAATGTGTAATTACATTTCTGAAATAAAATATTACTCAATTAATAGAAAGCCTCTGATATAACAAAGCCAGGACATTTGGAGGTGGTAAGGTATTATATAACTCATGTTGCTATGTAGGAAGCAAAAGTGTTGGCAGTGTAACCATTATTAGAATTAATTAGTCATAACATGTTTAGCATTGTTTTGTAAATTTGTCTTTAAATTCCAGATGACTCTTTGAAAAGTCCAGCCTTGAGCACAATGAAAAAAGTTCCTTATGATCTGAGGTGCAGAACTAGTAACCCATGGAACAAGATGAAAGTAAAAGATTATAACACATCACCAATAAGGTTGGTTGTCTAAACATTTGATTAGGTCAAGCAAGTTTATTTCTATCTACAAGACCACCCACCACAACAGGAATGAGATCCTAAACCCAAGGTGTCATACAAAAAGCATTGATGTGGTTGTTGGTGCCTTGTAAAAAGTACTGGTACTAGTGCCATGTTTAACCCTTTCATTACTGCATTTATTTTGAGATGCTCTTTCAATTACTTTAGATATAACAAAAAGTTTAGTAAAATAACTTAGTTATCATTAAGCTAATGTTAGGAACATCAATTGTGACTAAGGTTTGGTGGAAGATTTTAATTCAAAACTTATGAAAACAAACCATTTGTACTCAGAGCCAGAGCCAGTTTCAGCCAGGTTGGTAACGAAAGGGTTAAAAGCACTGGTGATGGTGCTATGTAAAAAGCACCCAGTATACTCTGTGGAGTGGTTGGCATTAGGAAGAGTATCCAACCTTAGAAATCAAATCAAAACAGACTAAGGGACCTAGTGTGACCCCTGGCCTTGCCAGTCCCTGTCAAACCATCCAACCCATGCCAGCATGGAAAATGGATGTTAAATGTTGATGATGACGATGATGATGAACTGGGATTGTATGACATTTCATAGAATTTTCAAATGTGATTTACAATCCAGCTTGGATTACTTTTTTGCTGCTAATACTAGGGTAGTGAATATTAGCATAATCGATAATACACCTGACTAAACCAAATACCTTTCAGTATTTATTTATGTTCTAAATTCAAATTCCCATAAGGTCAATTTTGCCTTCAATTCTCCTGAAGGTAATAAAATAAAGTACCAATCAAGGCTGATTTAACTGAATAAAGATGTAGACTTTGTGAGTGAAAACATATCAATTTGAAATCCAAATGGTGTGAGCAGACTACCAGACACAGTGTTTTGGCATGATTTCATCTCTTCAATGATAAACTTACTTCATTTAGAGCTAAACTGGAACTTTTATCTCTATATAGACTTTATGATTTGATCTGCTTGCTCACACCATAGTCTCAGTTCACAGAACCATGTCAATACCTACAAAGCCACTTCTGCACATATTGCCCAATTCCTTCAATGCAAAATTGCTTTCTCAGCTTCTTTATATTCAATCTTTTATGCATGTAATAGACTATACTTAGCCTATTTCAAACAGAGAAATTGGTTGCAGTTTGGAAAAGATTCAGTTAATATACATTAAAATAAGGATTTTAAAATGAATTATTTGGTGTTAATAAGTAAGTATGTAATCCTCCCAGCCTGAGTCTAGGGGATGAGCAAGGATTGATGATAAAAAAAATAATAGGTGAACAAGCATTAAAGCACTGCTAGAAATATTGGTTAAAATCTCTTTAGACAGAAAAATGAGATTTAAAGCTATGTATGGCTATATTACATCCACACTTACCATCTGCACCTCCAGTCTGAAACCTCCATTCTGTCTAGAAACCAATCTACTGAAAGCTGTCCAGAGGCATGGAACTAGATGAATACCCTCTTTGAATTACTTTCTGCATCTTAAACACCTTGCTTCACTAACTTCAATATATAGTAGCTGACTTGATGAAAGCCCATAAGATTATCCACCACCTTTCCAACAATAACTTTAGCTACTATTTTGAATTCATTATCTCTACCACATGTAGACACACTTATATAATCAAAACACAGCACAGAACTTGTGACTTTCAGAAACTTTTTGTTTTTACATGCTCAAAATTGTTGAAGAATGGGACAAACTACCCACATCATTTCTTAGTTGTCAGTACACTATATCCTTCAAAAATTCCATGCTTTCCAAAATTTACCAACACTACTCCTGATGTACCCATACAGCATGTTTTATTCTTTATGGCTCTTTCATTGTTCATTTTTCTGTCTTATTCTTTTATCATGCGAACTCTGTATTTCTTTACTTGATTTATTTCTGCTTTCTGTGTCCTTTTACTCTTTTCTGACAAGTTTTAGTGCACCTCAGCAGTATATACAATAAGCTCATTACTATTATTTAGTTTAGCAACTTCATTAAAAAAAAACATATTTTCAAATTTCTCAATTTTTCAAAATCACAATCCAGAAATTGACAGTGCCTCTCATAAGGGAAATAATTACAAAGAATACTACTGGAGATCCTCACCACATATCAACAGATCCAACTTTTTTCCTTTTACTCTTTTTCCATTGAGGGGTATCCTGTTTTGCTTTACAAGCTACAAGACAACCCCAACAGTGCTCATGCCAAAAAAGTATTCAATACATATCAAGTGGTTGATAATTGATCTGAATAGCAATAATATCAGGCTGACAATAGCAACAATACAGGCTGAAAGGTCACATTATTCTTGTAGGTGGCAAAACAACTTTTATTGTGCTGGTACCACAAAAAAAAATACTCTCTGTAAAGTGGATGGTGTCAGAAAGAATTCAATCATAGAAACCATGCCAAAAAATGAGACATTGGGGGCAGATATAGTCCTCCTATGTGTTGAATCCTGTCAAACCATCCTTCTCATTGCAACATAGAAAGCAGGCAAAATGAAATGATGAATAGCTTTACTGTCACATACCATTATTACTAGACTCTTTGAATTCTTGTAATTTTCATTGATTAAATATTTTTATTTTTAATGTTAACTTAAAATTCCCATTTCAGCAGTTGCCTGATGGGAAGCCCTTGAGAAGAAATTTTCCACAGACTCTTTGATGGTAATTGATGTTGTGACCTGGGTCATGCCTGTGCCTAAAGTCTATCTTGAGAATTCAATCATTGATGAATCAATCAAATCTGACAAAGTATTGCTTCTCTATTTTTGTTTTGCTTATATTCTACATATTTTCTCTAAGATATTTTATTATATATCTCAAGTTTCTTTCTAAATTTTCTACAATTTGCTTTTTCTAAATACAAATAAACTGTTCAAATTAAACTATCTCTCTGTCTGCTTTTGAATTTTCTTAGAATATTGTGCTTATACATCCAGACAAAATATTTCAACATTATGTATTTCACTTTTGCATACTTCCTCATTAGCTGGCAGTAAGCAGTTATGGACTCACTAGCTCCTATAACTTATTTAGCTATACATTAAAAAAGCAATTGTTAAATAATTAATTTCTTATTTCTCAACCAACAAGAATGTCATTTATTTGTTCAGAGTATAACTTTCAAATAAAATCTGCTTTTGATATAACAATGCAGCTTTGTTGGGCATGTGCAACCTCAGTTGTTTGATGCTATAAAATTCATCATAAAACAGTCAATGATAATGCAGAAGCAATGTCGTGTTGAGAAGACCTTTTATTCTGGCCAAGGGCATGACAATGTCTATAGTGTTTGTATCATGATAAAATACCCTCAATTCACTCTGTAAAGTAACTAATGTTAAGAGGAAGAGCATCTAATCATAGGAAACACCAGAAATAGACTGTACAATTGAGATTGGTTTTCTAACCATCTAAGAGGGCTGATCAAACACTCACAGAGATTCAAAACCTGACACAGAATGTGACTCATCAGTCATCATTACTGTCTACATTTAATTGCTGGTAAGGCCACAGTAATTCGTTTTGCAATCATATTATACTATCAAATATATTACAGGTTTACAAGTCAATATTGTGTTTTATGATAAGGTGATGAGCTAGCAGAATCATTAGCACACTGGGCAAAATGCTTAGCAGCATTTCGTCTTTCTTTATGCTCTGAGTTCAAATTCTGCTGAGGTTCACTTTGGCTTTCATCCCTTTGAGGTCAATAAAATATGTACCAGTTGAGCATCAGGGTCAATCCAATTGAACTATCCCTCCCCCGAAATTGCTGGCCTTGTACCAAAACTTGAAAGCAATATTGAGTCTTACTATGTATTAGCAGTGTGATATTTTCATTTTTAAGTCTACCTCTATAGATATTTTTTTCTATAGAAAAATCTATAGAGGTAAACTTATATACATATATACACATATGTGTGTGTGTA
>NC_068991.1:40869484-40870787 GCF_001194135.2 Octopus bimaculoides | reverse complement strand
ATATATATATATATATATATATAATTATAAAGATAGTCAGGTGGTATGAGATGAATATATTTATTTTCCCACTTGATATCCATAGAGTGATGGCCATTTTACAGCTAGCATCATGCAAAAATAATTTATTTTAGTGTCTAATAAATTATTTTGCATGCCTACACTAGTGTGTATAAAGTACATAATACTATTGTACATTTTACAAATGAATGCAGGTACAGAAGGCTAGCTCATTAGATCAACAAAATATTGTAGTTACATCAATTTTTTCAACTACAGTATACACATACAAAAAATCATCTTCAAAATGTTAATGTATGGAAGACAATAATGAATAAAAAAATTTACTATTAAGGGGAGGGGAGGAGACTTACTAAGGTATTAAAAAGGAAACCATGGGTAGTAGTGATGAATGTGAAGATGATGTATAATATCAAATAGAAAGAGTCAGGTAAGTTTTCATTAATAACCTACAAGTATTAATGATAGAGAGAGAAATGAAAGTGAAAGTTTAAAGGAATGAGAGAAGTTTACAGATATTGTGTTTATGAAATATAGAGAGTAATATAAAAATTAAAAAAAAGAAATAAAGTGAAACTAGAATGAGAGAGAATGGAAGCCAAAGTAAGCACAATAGAATTAGTATGGTAGACTGGAGGATACTGAGCTATCCTCAGTAAATAAAATGTGGTGAATATTTATCAGAACAGAAAATAGTGAGATAAACTAATTTTAGTCTTAAGACATATATAATTAATAGTATAATACAACTGGTTATATAAAAAAAAATTGATTCATGGATAGTTTATATTAATTGTTAGTACTGAAAATAGGGTTAAAATTAAAATGGTCAGCAGATCCTAAGTGCCTAAGTAGACTAAAAATAATCCAGGAAATAGAAAATAGGTATATATCTATCATCATCATCATCATCATCATCATCATCATCATCATCTTTTAACTTCTGTCTTCCATGCTAACATGGGTATTATGTTGGATCTTCCTCTTCACCATTATCCACCAGAATTTCTAATCATTTCTCGACATTTAGAGATAGAAACAAACGTAATACCACGAGCCTTAGCAAATTAATTTGGGAACTTAAAGATAATAACATAAAATTTAAACTAGACTGGCTAATTCTTTCTATTTCTAGGCCATATGAAAAGGGTGGAAAATTCTGCTCCTTATGTATTAGCGAACTCTACTTTATTTTATTTTCAAAGAATAAACTGGTAAACACTTTCATAGAAAATTCTTACAGATGTAAACATTGGCAACAACATGTATTTTCAGCATTTAA
>NC_068991.1:40862148-40865456 GCF_001194135.2 Octopus bimaculoides | reverse complement strand
CAGTAATTACAGCTTGAATTCTACGAGGTATGGACTTGTACAAAGTTTGAATTGTTTCCAAAAGAATTTTGTCCATTCTTCAGCTAAAACAGTCTCCAGTTCTTGTAGTGATGATGATGGAGGATATCAACTCCTTACTTATTTTTCTAAAATGCACCATAAATGTTCAATAATATTGAGATCTAGGAACTGTGGTGGCCAGATAAGATGTTCAACTTCACTAGAATGTTCCTCATGCCATTCAGTAACAACTTTAGCTGTGTGAGTTGGTGCAGTATCATCCTAAAAGATTGCATTTCCCTCCAGAAACAGTTCCGCAACCATAGGATGAATTTGATCTGATAAAATGCTTAAATAGTCATGACTATTAATTCTGTCATGAAAGGAAACCATTGGGCTGGCAGATTTCCAAGATATAGCGCCCCCAGATCATCACAGATCCTCCTCCATGTTTAACAGTTGGAAGAAGGCAGCATGGGTCAAATGCTTCTTTTGGCTGTCTCCACATGTATACTCGGCCAGTGGTCAGAAATAAGGTAAAGGATGACTCATCTGAGAAAATAACATTCTTCCACTGCTCTAGGGACCAATTCTGTAGGTATTTTTCTCCACTCTAAATGCTTTGCAACATTTGATTTTGAAAGTAGTGGCTTTCTGATTGCAGTCCTCCCATAAAATCTGGCTTTGTGCAGCTCCCAGCGAACAGTTTTTGTGGAAACTGGGTTCTCGAAGTCGTCATTAAGCTCTGCAATAATTTTGGGAGCTGTACTTATGTGATCCTTTCTAACAATTCGCATAAGAGTCCGACGGTCCCTATCTGAAAGTTTTGGTTTTCTTCCAGAGTTTTGTTTCGACGAGGAGGTTTTTCCCTCTTTCTCAAAGGCTGTCATTACTTTCGAGACAGTACTTCTTGATACATTTTGGCTGCTTTCATTATACTAGCACCTGCCATATGGGCACCAACAATTTGACTTCTTTGAAAGTCCAATAGATCTGTCATTTTAATGAATTTTAATTACCTTTTTCTGATGATATCTGAAAAGAAATAGTAATTTTAGCAAAACATATTAAGCAACACTAATAATAAATCAAAAACATAAAAATAAACAAACTTTTGAAGGTTTTATAGATATTTCAAAATTATGATGTTATGATGTTAGGTGTTTCCATTATTTTGTCCAACCCCTATACATATATATACACATTCGGACATAAATTCATTAAGGGAGTGATTAGAAATATATAATTAATAGTATAAGACAGCTGGATATTAAAATTTAACCTTATCTTCGATACTAACAATTGTTATCAACTATCTATGAGTATACTTATATATTATCATCATCATTATCATGCATATGTGGTTATGTATGTGTGTTTAGCCTAAAAAGCTTCAGAAATGGTGCATCCTTGAGAAAAGCAAATGTGATTTTTGAAATCTGCATCCCAAAGATAATGTTGTTCTTAAATAATAAAAAAGAATATAATTTGTTACAAGAAATAACTTAACTTTTAGGTTGACAAATCTCCTGCTCTCTATCACCATCAATCTACCTCTCTCTTTGTATATTTACCATAGTCTTTGACACTCACTCTCTTTCTATGTGTATTAACTCTCATGCATTGCTTTCATTTTGTTTAAAACCTCATCTTCTAAATGTGTATCATTTTATGATATACACATTTTGTGCAGAAAATGATGCTTAGCTTTCAAATCCTGTTTTCTGATTGGGTAAAAATGATCAAATTTTAAGCCTCTGTAACACTTTTCTAAAACATTTTCTGAAATAAATGAATCACAAACTTGGATTCAGTATGAAAAAGTTCATCAACAAACCTAATTTGAAATTTTTCATTTAATTTTATGATAGCAGAAACAACCAAAAGCCACAGGACTGGACTGTAGGGAAGGTGACAAACAGTTTTATTGCCCATCTCTGTCAAGTAGTTGAATACCAGGATGGAGTCATGGATTGGTACATTGTTCTGGTGCAGATGTCACTGACCTGAATGGGAGAGCTCTAGACTTTTGTGGTGAAATCTCTTCATAGACTCTCTCAAAACCTTCACAAAGTATTCTTTGTTAACTGTCTGGCCAGAGGGAATCCAGTAGATGTTGATGATGTCTTTGCTGTTGAAAAAAGGGGATAATCATGAACCTCCCAGTGGACTTGCTTTGCCTGGCCTTCTGAGTTCTTAGGGAGCCAGGATGCTTCCACTGGGTACTCTGTCTCTTGGTCTCTGGATCATAACAGTAGTTCCAGCTTTCATCACAGGTCACCAGAGACTCAAGTACTCTTGGATTGTTGGTAATGAGCTTAACCATATCCCTTCTGTCACCAAAGTCTTTCTTTCTGTTTGTTACTAAGCACCCTGGGAACAAACTTTGCACATATTCAGATTTTCGTGAATAATTCTGTGCACAATTGCCACTTCAACACCAAACTGTATGCTTATTGTCTTTATAGACACATTATGGTCTTCATCCAGAAAATTGTGAATTTTCTCAGTCAGCTATGATGTTTTGACGTCTCTCTCCCTCTCACACCTCACCTCATATCTCACCTCCTCTCTACCATCCTTGAACCTCTTATGCCAGGGAAAAACATATACTTGGCTCATACAAGTTAATCTTTAATCAGGATGAACGTGTTTTGATAAGGTCAAATGTCATACTTGGCACCTACTATCTGCCAGTATACAACCATGTTCTGCTACTACCAGCCTTTATGAACAATGTTGCTAAGTTTAATGACATCTTTGGAATAGGAATGCCTTTAACAACAATAATAATCCTTTCTACTAAAGGCACAAGGCCTGAAATTTTGTTGGGAGGAGGATTATCGATTAAGTTGACCCCAGTGCTTAATTGATACTTGTTTCATCAACCACCAATGGAGGAAAGGCAAAGTCGACCTCAACAGAATTTGAACTCAGAACATAAAGATGGACAAAATACCAATAAGCATTTTTTCCAGCATGTTAACAATTCTGCCAGCTTGCTGCCTTTTATTAATAATAATAATGATGATAATAATTACTAATCATATCATCATCATCATCATCCTTATCAATGTGGCAAGCTGGTAGAATTGTTAATGCCTCAGAGAAAATACTTAGCAGCATTTTTTCAGGCTCTTTACATTTTGGATTCAAATTCCTCCAAGGTCTACTTTGCCTTTCATCCTTTTGAGGTTGATAAACACAGGGGCCGATGTAATCAATTTACCTCTACCCTTAAAACTGATGATCTTGTACCAAAATTAGAAAGGATGATGATGATGATGATGATGATGGTGGTGGTGGTG
>NC_068991.1:40860974-40862033 GCF_001194135.2 Octopus bimaculoides | reverse complement strand
GTGGCGGCGGTGGTCGTGGTGGCGGTGGTAGTAATATCATTGTTTATATATTAATATGGTAAGGCTCATAAAACTAGTTGAAGAGAAAGGCGAAAGGCAAGAGAGAAAGAGGGAGAGAGAAGTGTTAACAAGTGAGAGAAAGAAAACATAATCGTGATTATGTAGTTAAAAAATTAGTTGAAGGGAGTGATATAGAAAAAGAGAGTTAGAAATAGAATGTTTAGCAGTCAGGTGATCTTCTGGTGGTGAGGTTAAAGGAAGGCAAAAAGAGAGAGGGTAGGAGAAGAGAGTGTAATGATGTTATTGCCAGCTGATACATTTGGCTGTCATGTGGTTAGTGAATGTGAGAGGTGAAGAAAAAGAGAATGAGAGTAATGTTAACAACATGAAGAGGTTGACACGGTTAAAAAGTTTGTTGAAGTTAGAGGTAGAGAGAAATAGAGAGAGTGAGAGAAATATAAAGTGTTTAGCAAATGGAAATTTTAAAAATCATATATTATTATAGGCTGGGGTGCAGACATCTAAAATTGCTCTAGTTTTTGCCCCACATAGCAACTACATGAAATTTTTCACAATGGTCGAGAAAAATATGAATAACAACTACACAAACTCGGCAAGCGCAGAAAGTGCACATTAATGAGTTATATTTTTAATATTTCATAATTAGTCTGTCGCTCCTTTGAGTCCAAAATTGGAAACTAGGCCAGTGGCGTGTGTATTAGACTGCTTTTTCGTTGTGAAGGAATAATTGTGATGTACAGAATGCTGAAACAAATCTGATTTCAGAATAAATAAGATTGTGAACTTAAATTTACATACTATTAGAGGGTCTTTTTCTTGGTTTTTACTTGAAATATTTTCACATTTGCAAATCTTTTAAATTAAATGGAAATGAGGGAGTGGGGTTATGAAGGGTAAATTTTGTCTGACCTCTGAAGCATATCAATACATGTAGTAATCTTTAAAAGTAATGATGATGATGATAACAGTAATACTTGTAATAAACAAGACCAAAGAAACTCATCATTTTTCTCTCGTCTCCCTCATCCATGTCTTACA
>NC_068991.1:40855583-40860765 GCF_001194135.2 Octopus bimaculoides | reverse complement strand
CCTCCCTCCCTCCCCTCCTTTCTTTCTTTCTTGCTCTTCAAAACAGAATATTTTGAGAAATGATAAAAGTATCCACACATGTAATATAATGATTGCTAGTGTACTGCTCGAAGTTGAAGGGAGAGATGCAGCAGCATATTGACAATGCAAGAACAGCCTGGTGTCTGTTTCTTCATGGTTACATTCAAGTTCCTTCACAACTTGTATCTTGACTGTGCCATCTAAATTCTGCAGCAAATGACATTCTTCATCATGAGCCATGATAACTTTGACATCATGACGCAAGGTTGGGTGTTCCTGTTACATCTTGATGAAGAACCAAATTAAGGCTTCTTTGTTTTGACTGCGTGACAAAAACTTTTTCCATTGATTGGGCACTCTTTGCTCTGGACCATAGATCTTGGTGAGTTGGCTTCCACTTGCAGCTCATCTTCCTCGCTCTGCTGCCTTGATGCTCACTGTTCAGTAGGTGTCTCCCACAAAATGAACAGTATCATTGTGGGCAGTGTGTGCAAGGTGAATAAGCTGTTTGACTACATATTTTGAAAGTTCACCAAATGTACCTGACACAACCTTTTGGGGAATTTCTTGGAACATTGCCATCCCATCTACAATCCACACACTACCTAATGGAATACCTTCCACAACTGGAGCAGGCTCTACACTGGACTTAATAGAACGAAGAAGAGTTGCTTTTGTAGTCTTGGTCAATGAACCATCAACTGTAGCAAAGGCAAGTGGGAAAGGGCCAAAATTATACATCATCATGTTTCGGAGATCAAGTTTCCTTACTCCAGCAATAACAACCAAACATTGAAACAGATTGCAATCAGCTTTTATTGTAACTTCTTTGCCTTTTACTTTGGTCATTGAAGCTTTGTTCATTGTTGTGAAAGTTTACCTTTTCTGCTTTTTGAGGACCTTGAACAAGTCTCCATCTCCTTCGCAAACGTTCTTCGCAAAACGCCTTGAAAGCATCACCTCCACTTGTGTAAGCAGAAGTAGAGTCATCACAGACATCAGTGGAAGCTATCACTCTTGATGCAATGTGCACAAGTTCTTTGGTATTTTCCTGGAAGGGATTGATCATGGCCTCTACTGTTTTAACAACTGCACAGATATCTTCTTCATATTTTTTCATGTTGGTCACATTAGGATCTTTTTTTTTCTTTGGATCTGTCATCTTTCCCTGTCATCTCCTCACAATGTTTGCTGATAGCATTTAGCTCATGTTGGGAAAGAATCCAGCTGGCAACTGCACCTTTGCTCCTTGTGAATCCAATCATACTGCCTTTTGTTTTTGTGTCCCTGTTGCATGTTTGCTCTATTGTCTGCAGAATCCGTGGTCTGTCTGGCGATGAACAACAAACTTCCCTTGCATGAAGGCCTCATGAATTTGTGGATGACTGTCAGGTAGTTGACTCACCTCATGCCAATAAACTGGAAGATATCTGGCATAATTGGTACGGTCATATGCAAAGAACCAGAGTAGAAAACTGCAAAGAGAAGAAAGGTGTAATTCCCAGTCTCCTTGCCTTATAGCCCATAGAAATAAGAAGATGACTTCAACCATCTCAATGTAGCTTGACCACAGAGCGAATGTTGGATCTTTGGCTGAATGTTGTTCCATGAAAGAATGACAGCAAGTTGCCACAGCCTGAAATTCTTCTCCCTTTACAAACTCTGCAAAAGAGAAAGAGGATAAATCGGCATGATGCTTAACAAGGGTTTCATATGTCAATGTGTATTCAATATCTGAAAGGAAGCTCATGTAGGCTTGCCAATGCAGATGTTCCATGACTTCCACGACACACTTATAAACTCGGATGTTGCGATTGCAGTGGTGTCCACTGAGAACACTGTTAATGGAACCTTGTGCTATGATATTTGACTCTATCATGATGTTCTCCAAACCTGCATCTCCAAACTGTTTCCCAAGACATACAAGCATAGATAGGAAAGTGTGAAATGCACCCAAACGAATGACAGTAAAGTTTATTAACTCATCGTATCTGCTGAGCCTTTGAATAAATGGCCTGGTCAAAAGCAAGTACAACTGCTTCCTGCTGGAGTGCATCAGCTATTGACATGGCATTTGCAAGGTCTGTGTTTACAGTGTCAAATTCTGTAGGACTGGCATCTTGATGGCACATTCATTTTGGAGAACTTAATTTGCTAAAGGAGGTCTAACATTATACTTACAGTGAACAACTTATATGTAACTTAGAACTTGTAGAATATTGTAGACACATCTGGAGGTTTAGACTATTGTGAGAAATCAGAAGAAAAAAAACAGTTTAGCCATGTCGTGTCAGCCAGGCCCTGACCCTGTCTTGGCTCTACATAGACTTAATGACAGTGTAGTATTAGTATTATTCCCTTCATTTTCATCTTTAGCTAAATAGCTAGAGATCTAGGTGATATATTTAAAAGACATCTTGGAATAAATAAAATGTTACCAAACGTTATATCAAGGATATGTACTGACCAATTGTATGACTGAATTCGGTTGACCCACCTTATTGACAATGTCAGTAATAGATGCACATGTACCTTGGCCTTCCAGTTCCACATTTGTTTTGTACACATTGTCGAATTCAACAAGCCATTCTGCTTTTTCTGTGATGACACTTTCCAGACGAATTTTTTTAATTCTTTCCACAATGTATCACGCTCTTTGAACTTATTGAAACTTTTCTCTGAAAATGGGAGAACTCTTCCATGAGTCTTAATCACATGCATGTAACAAAATGGCAAAGATTTCCCCTCAGAATCATCGGCATCAGAAGACAACAAAAACGACATGTGCACCCCCATTTTGTGAGTGGTGAATGCAACAAGGCATATGAATTGTTGACATAGGAATCATTTTCCAAAATGCAAGTTAAACAACCATGCTGGTTGGTTTATGATTATTCTGGAAAGTTACTTATTTTTCCCACATTTTCTTAATTTTCTATAAAATGTGCAATTTTTACGCTTGTAAAGTTTGAGGGATGACTTTTATTATATTTCTAAATGCATGAGAATTTGAGGTAGTTGCCTGATGGTGGTCACAAAAAGTCGACATTTGGGGTTTTTCATTTTAATATTAAATTTTTTATATCTTCTAATCTGTTGATCTATTTATCTATCTATTCACATTGACAAATACATCAATTGCTGGACAGAAGAAGGAAGGCTTACGTTAGATATGATAATAAACTTACCATAGATAGAAAGATAAATTTTTCAATAAAAATGAAATAACTTTGCAAAATAACTGTGGCTGTATGGTTAGAAGCTTGTTTCCCAATCACATGGTTGGTAAATAACAGACTGAACTTTGTTACTGAAAACTATAGAAATGTTTGTGATAATGGTGGTGGTGGTGGCAGCGGTGGAGGCAGTGGTGGTGGCGGCGGTGGTGGCAGTGGCGGCGGCAGTGGCGGTGGCGGTTGTGGCGGTGGCGGCGGTGGCGGTGGCAGTGGCAGCAGTGTGTGGATAGTGGAAAATGTAGTTTTAAATTTTAATTGAACTAAAGTTTTTATATCACCTATCACTTAATGCATGCGCATATGCAAAATTATTTATTGTCTGCTCACCTGAAAATTGATATTTGATTATAAAATATGGATGACAGATGATGTAAACTAACAAGAATGACATAAAGAGAAGCAAAGGTTGAATCACTAGAACAAGCATGGGAACATCAGCATGTAGAAAGGAAAATATGAATCAAATTGTATAGAATGAGTATTTACAACAGATAAGGGAACATGTTCAAGATGGAATATAAAATGAGAGGAGACAAAACAAAAACTGTAAACACAGCTGAAAATTGCATTGGTGACATGAATAATCTCTGTAACCATTGTAAAGCTCTTAAATTTTCAAATGAACCTTTGAAGTGCTGAGAGAATGGGAAATCATGTTCCTTCAATTACAGCCTTATTCAGAAGAATTGAATGGTGTTTTTAAATGAAAATAATGCAGAATATACAATTTATAAAAGAACACTAATTTTTATGGCTGTATATGAACTTAAACTATCTAAAAAATTTTGTATTTGCCGTGGAATCTGCACAGGTACTGCTAGATGTTGTTATTGTTCTTGTTATTGTTATTATTATTATTGTTATTATTATTATTATTATTATTATTAAGGCCATGAGCTGGCAGAATCGTTAGCATGTCCGGGAAAATGCTTAGCAGTATTTCATCCATCGCTAGTTCTCAGTTCAAATTCCGCTGAGGTCAACTTTGCCTTTCATCCTTTTGGAGTTGATAAATCAAGTACCAGTGAAACACTGGGGTCGATGTAATCGACTAGTCCCCTCCTGCCAATCTCAGGCCTTGTGCCTTTAGTAGAAAGGATTATTATTACTATTATTATTATTGTTGTTGTTGTTGTTGTTGTTGTTGTTGTTCTTCTTCTTCTTCTTCTTCTTCTTCTTCTTCTTCTTATTATTATTATTATTATTATTATTATTATTATTATTGTTGTTATTAAAGTGGCGAGCTGGCAGAATCGCTAGCACACTGGGTGAAATGCTTAGTGGTAATTCGCCCATTGCTACGTTATGATTTCAAATTTTGCCGCGGTCGACTTTGCCTTTCATCCATTCAGGGTTGATAAATTAAGTACCAGTGAAACACTGGGGTTGATGTAATCGACTAGTCCTCTCCCCCAAAATTTCAGGCCTTGTGCCTATAGTAGAAAGGATTATTATTATCAGTAAGGGTTAGGGTTAGGTAGAATCATTAGCTTGCTGAACAAAATGCTTAGCGGCATTTCATCCATCTTTGTGTTCTGAGTTCAAATTCTGCTGAGGTTGATTTTGCCTTTCATCCTCTTGGGATTGATAAAATAAGTACTAGTTTGTGCCAAAATTTGAAACCATTATTATTACTATTATTATTATTATTATTATTATTATTATTATTATTATTATTATTATTATTATTAATCGAAATTGAATTAAATTCGACGACTGGCTGAAATCGAAATTGAATTAAATTCGACGACTGGCACCCATGCCAACGTCGTCTCCTTCATTGGAAATGAAACTCGGCTTGCGAAGACCTATTGGGGCAAGCGAAAGCGAAACCGTCAATGGCACCTGTGCCCAGCATCGCCTTCCTGGCACGTGTAAAGACATTCGAGCGAGATCGTTGCCAGTGCCACTGAACTGGCTCCTGT
>NC_068991.1:40852229-40855421 GCF_001194135.2 Octopus bimaculoides | reverse complement strand
CAGGTGGCACGTAAAATACACCATTTTGAGCATGGTCGTTGCTAGTACCGCCTGACTGGCCTTTGTGCCAGTGGCACGTAAAAGCACCTACTACACTCTCGGAGTGGTTGGCGTTAGGAAGGGCATCCAGCTGTAGAAACTCTGCCAAATCAGATTGGAGCCTAGTGTAGCCATCTGGTTTCACCAGTCCTCAGTCAAATCGTCCAACCCATGCTAGCATGGAAAGCAGATGTTAAACGACAATGATGATGATGATGATGATGATGATGATTATTATTGTCTGATCTGAAAATGGTGTATATGTGTGTGTAGCAGTAATCAATGAGTTACAACTGAACAGCTGTAAACAAGATATTTCCAATGTATATTATTTGCAAACCAATGGTGTATGACCTGTAGCAGGTAATGTTAGTAGTTGACTTTCCTCAATACAAATGTATTTCTATATTTCTGTATTTTTATATTTTGCAATGGATTCTTGCTCAACGTGTGGAAAACCAGTACTGCTCACATTACTTATTGTTTGTGTCTTTGGGTTGACCAAGATTGAAAATTTAGATGTGAACACTTCTTTTGTCCAGAAAGCAGCTAATTATGCTGTTTCTCATATTATTTGTCCATGTGCAATAAAGAATAATGCATATTCATCTCTCCATCTTACATCAGTTGTGGAAGCACAAAAATGGGTCAGTATTTCGTTCTTGTTATTCTTTTAGAAGATAACTTTTCCATTTTTGTTTTGATTGTTTAGTTAACTTTTTTTTTACATGGCAAGTTTGCTTCTTTCCAATGATATTTCAGAGATAAGATACCACCTTATGTTTTCATTATGAGTGGTTACTTACAAAAACTTTTATTCCAATGTTACATAGATATGTATGTGTATATATGTGCATATATGTTTTTTTTTAGTGTTTGTGTGTCTGTATGTGTGTATATCTGTCTATTGACTATCTATTTATCTATCTATCTATCTATCTATCTATCTATCTATCTATCTATCTGTCTGTCTATCTATCTATCTGTCTGTCTGTCTGTCTATCGAACTATTAATCTCTCTTCCTCTCCCTCTCCCCCTCTCTCTCCCTATTTGTCTGGCTGGCTAGCTGACTCACAAGGCTGACTGGCTGACTGGCTGACTGACTGACCAGCTGGCTGGTTCTGGTTATCCTTAGAGTTGACTCTCAGTCTTTCTCGTGGATGAGTCTGGCCACAAGGTAGCAGA
Source organism: Octopus bimaculoides (assembly GCF_001194135.2). Classification (NCBI taxonomy): domain Eukaryota; kingdom Metazoa; phylum Mollusca; class Cephalopoda; order Octopoda; family Octopodidae; genus Octopus; species Octopus bimaculoides. The sequence continues at coordinate 40,854,196 of NC_068991.1, read as the reverse complement.
AGTTTCAAATCAGAACTTACCCTCTCCTAAATGAACAATTGTTCATGTTCCTATCAGTAGTAGAAAAGGTAAAGACAAAGATAATTTTTATTGCAGTAGGAACTTGTAGCCATCAATCCATGGCTTGGAATCTTGTGTGTACACACACACACACACATTTAAAGTTATGTTTTCACTTCTTCGCTCACCTGAAAAAGTTTCTTTTTTTTGTACATTCCTCAAGGCAGTATGTGAGGTTACAATATGTTAGGTTACTAACTCCACCAAATTTTATTCACTTACCTAATTTCCTCAATGACCAGTATGATTAAATATATATTTTCAATAAAGGATATTCTTTTACTAATATTCCTAATTATATTTCTTTAATAGTATTGTTACAGTTGGGTAGTTAGAATTTCTTTTAGTGTAGCATAGATCTTCATTTGGTTTTCTTTAAGGATGTTACTTACCAAGTCTAAAATAGTTAATGGTGCTTATGTTAGTTTCCATGATAACTTTTAGATTGAATTTCTTTAATTCTATTGAATTCTTTCTTCAGTTTCTAAGCTGTGATCATTTATGTAGCTTAAGATTGCTGGCCTGTCATCTCTGTATAGTCTAGAGAGCTGAATCTATTTCCAGGAATATTCAGGTTCACCAATTCACCCTTTTAGCCTATATCAGTAGTTGCTTATACTGATAAGAGAATAGCTCATCACCTGAATTTTTTTACTCAGAATGTCGCCAAAGACATTTGTCATGTCAAGCCTAAAATTTATTCTGTTAGCTGTAACAGTTAGCCAGTATTTTCCAAACAGCATACCAAATCAATACCTTCTCTATCGTCGTCGTCATCGTTGTCTCTGATATTGCCTTTAGGGCTTTCATCCTGTTTCTTCCAGAGGTTGAGAATTGTTTCATTAGATCATAAGCAGATTTGTCCATTGATCTTCTGGATGTGACCTCTGTAACAAGAACTTTGACTCAGAAGTTGGCTTCCCTTAAGCTTTTTACCTCACAAAAACAATAATCTTGATCTTGACATATTCTAAATGGAGCCCTAACTTCAAACAGCAACTGGGGTGAAGTTGAGGTCAGCAGCACATACCTATAAATAACAACATTCCCATCTTCCACAGAACACTAACTAACAAAAATTTACTTCAATCAGTTTACTTTGAGGATGACCAAATGGACAGACCCTGATGAAGCTGCACAGACAATTTGCAACTTGCATTTGCAACAGTGAGTAGTCACTGTAATGGAAACACACACACACAGTGGGCTTCTTTGGTGTCCATCACACAAATCTCCACACAATGTTTTAGTTGCCCTGGGGCTATAGTAGAAGACACCTGCCCAAGGTCCCATGCAGTGGGACTGCGTCCAAATCATTGTAAGAATTTTCTTAAAAATCAAAAGAAGATTAATATCAGGAAATTGTCTGCTATTATTGTTTATTTAATTTTCTTTTATTTTATACTTTTAGCATGGAGAAGAGGAAATGGTACGGATTGTTTGTCAAGTAGCTTCAAAGAAGGAGATGAAGCTGGAGGTATGTATGAGTTCTTTCTGTCGTTATTCTTTCAGAATATTCCAAAGGTACTGGCATAGTAGAAATGGTTGTGCACTAGACCAATTGGTTGTGCAAGAAACCAATTTCAAATGTGTATCTCTTAATGTAAATTGTATATTTTATACATACAAACTTTATTTTGTTCCATTCTCAATCTAAACTGTCTGACAAACGGGAACGTGAAACTCTGAGTAGCAGTTTTTTGTGATATTTTTGAGATGTTTTTGCAGCTTTAATAATAATAAGGATTATTACTTTACCTCCGGTATTCAAGTACTATTTTTCCCCACCTTGTTTCACATTTATATGCTTACTTTGGTATATACATATATATTATATTTATACATATATATGTGTGTGTGTGTGTGTGTGTGTGTGTGTGTGTGTGTGTGTGTGTGTGTGTGTGTGT
>NC_068991.1:40844863-40850634 GCF_001194135.2 Octopus bimaculoides | reverse complement strand
ATATATATATATATACACAAATCTTCTCCATGGAAGCTCCTCTGGCACCACTGTTCTATCCCCCAGAAGACAAAGCTCTGCATCTACAATACATCAGTCCTCTGTATTTTCCTCCATGGAGCAGAAATGTGGCCCCTCTTGAAGACTCTAGCAAAGAGGATCGATAGCTTTGATAACAGAGCCCTGAGAATTATCAAGAACATCGGATGGTATCATCACATTTCCAACAAAGAACTGCATATGTGCATGCATCAGCCCGCAGCCTCCCACATCATAGCTATGAGTTGCATGCACTGGTAAAGACATGTCCTCCATTTCTTGCTAGATCATCCTATTAGAGCTTTACTCTCATTTGATACAGCAACTGCAGGCTAGATGAGGCCTCATAGTGGGCCCCACACCAGATGGCTGGACATGACTGAGGAAGATTTTCAGAAGTTCAACATCACCTTGAAGGATGCAAAGGGTCTGGCACAGGATAGCCAGCAATGGAGAGCACTGGTGGGCCTGATTGGCTCTGTGCATGATGACACCTTTGGGACCACTAACTTGGAATGATCCTAGCCCCTTCAAACAAGAGCACGAAGCCAGCCTTTTAAATTTTACTTTTGTTTATTGTTTACAATTTACATGTACTGGTGGTAAATATTTGTTTTTTTTTATTTACTCATTCATATTTCAAAGTTTTGTTATTGTGTTATTGTTATTGTTGTTGTGATTGTGAATAACAGGCAGTTTATAATAATATAGCATTTAAAAGATTTTATAGAATATTTAAATAGGAAACAAAAGACTAAAATTTTATAAAACTGTACATCACTCACACCTCTGTCTCCCCACTTTATCCCTATACCCAAATAAAATTTTAACTACCCAGCCAGTGGAGGGTCCTGCCCACTTTGAGAAGTACTGGTGGAAAACTTAGCTGACCAGGTTAGGATTTGAACTAGAGAACTATAACTTCTAAACCTGTCCCTGGGAAGTATCTGTATTCATCTGCCATGTAATTATATGACCATTAGATTAATATTTTTTCATTGCAGTATGGTCATGAATGTACATTCTACCTGAACATCTACACTGAGACTAATTTCACCTTGGAAAAGTACACCTGCTTTAAATATGTAACACCAAAAAGTAAAAAGATTCCAGCGCCTTCCATCAGTGTCAAACGGCATGAGATACAATCCCTAAAGCCATTCTTGAATATGTCTCTGAAAAAATATGATTGCAGATTGGTTAAAATTGTCAAGGCTTATAAAAAGGTAATCTTTTACTTATTAAGAACTCTTAGGGAAAATATAACCACTACAAATTCCTGTTTCCTTTCCTGTCTGTCTATGGTGGTTCATGTTTATATAAGAAATCATCTTCATCATTATCATCAAAATTTTCTATTCCTGCTTAAATGTGGATGTTCTGTTTGAACAAACATTGCTGTGATAGATACCATGAGAGAGACTAATATTAGCTTTTGGTGCAAAATGCACTCTTGCTTATATTGCTAGTGGGGAGATAAACTCCAACACCGAGACCATCAGATCATGTGATTTCAACCTCCCTTGGTCTCATCAGTGATGGATGCTCGCTCGCTAGAGATAGCAATGACTGATCTCCCTACCAGTGACATATAGAAAAATTATCTCCCCACTTGCGATAAAAACTAGCAGCATATTTTGTGCCAAAAGCCTATATGATAGTTTCTCTCGTGGTATCTACCACAGTAAAGTTTGTTCTAACTGAAGATCCATGTTTAAATGGGAATAAATATTATCTCTCAGTATTAATATTTCCTCTGTTGCTAATATATTTTTCATAAAAATTTTGGGAAAATGCCTTGCAGTTATTGTTCCAAATCTTTACAATATGAGTTAAAATCCTTCTGAAGTCAATTTTGCTTTTCATCCCTTTGGAGTTAAGACAAAGCAACTGATCGCAACAAACAAGATATGGTACAAAAATGTGATAAGTCAAATAGAAAAATAATTGCAAGAAATATGAATGGGCATGCACAAAAATTTGACAAAATGTTCAACGGCAGAGTATTGGAACTGTTCAGTAACACAAGAAAGCAATTGTCTGTCACAGGAAACACAAAAGAGATTGTCAGATATAAATAGTGAGTTTTTTGGGCCAATGCACAGTGTGGCCTGTCCTGGTGACATAGGGTTTGTTCATGTTAGGTAGTGGCGATGAAGGTGGTGGTGTAGGTGTTGTGGTCAAAGGTGCATGTGCAGGTGGATGTGTAAGTGGTTATCATTTCTGTTTTTATTTTTATGCTGTCTTGACCTTGTATATTTCTTAACCTATTTTGGATTGCATGCAGTCACTCTGCATTATCATTATGCTCTACAGGTTGATCCCAGATTCCCCACCACCACCAAAAAGCTTTGCTTTCATCTACATTAGATACCAATGTTAGGTGTAATTGTCCATCTAATTCCTCAAACAGTTTTCTCTCATCGGATTCATATAATTTGTTCTGCCTGAATTGTTTTGTTCTATTGTCATATCTTTCCAATTTTGCCTTGATTACTACTGCTTTTTGTTTCAATTCTTCCAATATTATGTCAAATTTTTTATTTTATATTCTATATATTCTTATTTTTATGTTTTCATTTTTTGCTGCAACCCTGATAATCTTGTTGGTTTCAGTTATATTTTCCATCTGAAATTGTCAAACAACAGTATTGTTTTTTTCCATTTCTGTTTTTAGATTGGGAAGTGTTTGATCCTGGTCTTCTCTAATATATTGGCACATCATCCTCACAATGTCTTGTTGATCATCATCGTATAGTTCTTTCCATTACTTCTGCTTAATTTTCTGACAATGCATTTCCATCTTGCGCTACATTTTCATAGTCACTGTTCATTTCTTTGTCCTTAATAGGCATGCTATTTACTGGTGCAGTATTACCTCTGTTTTCTATTTGCCTTTTTATTTCTTCAATTTCCATGTCTGTTAACCCATTTGTTCTTATTGCACTTACCTGATTGACTAACTATTGCTCACTTATCTCAAAGAATCCTATTCCATTTTGATTTCATGCATTTTCAAATCCCCTTCTACTGGGTTCACTTCTGATTCAGCACTCAATTACTGTTCAATTTACCTCCTTGTCCCATCTTTTTCTCTGCTTCTATCATTGAGTATAAGCAGTTTCTGAATGACAACCATGCCTGTGCTGCCCAACCACATGACACCTGCTGAGTGAAAGGCCTTCACCATTAGTTCCAGCCTCATTAACACCATAATTCAATACATTCGTATTGGACGTTTTATTGAACATAGAATTATTTTAAATCTTCATTCGCTTTCTTTGAAAGTCTACTGCCAGCTACAGCATTTATTGCAAAAAACAAATAATTGATCGTTCTTCGTTTTAATGCTATATACACCAACACAACTAAGCCAGTGAGAATAGAGTGGTCATCTGTTGTAGTTGCATAATATTTCATATACACACAGGTATTGGCTGTTTTGTTAAAAAATTTGCTTCCCAACCACATGGTTTCAGATTCAGTCCTACCACCAGAAACCTTAGGCAAATGTCTACTACTATAACCACTGGCTGACCAAAAGCTTGTGAGCAGATTTGGTAGACGGAAACTGAAAGAATATATATATTGAGCATTGCCAACATGGACAACAGACATTAAAAAATATATATATATTTTGCATGTAGCAGGTGCTGTTGATAATGCCTGCATTTCTGACCATTGTCATCATCGTCATCATCATCATCATTGTCATCATTATTGTTGCTGTTGTCATTGTCATCATCATCATTATCATCTTATGTCCCCTTTCCCTGTTGGCATGGGTTGGACAGTGAGTCACCTCCCATTTGGAGCCAAAGCTTTCAAAGACTAGGTGCTCATACTTGCCATTAGGCCTAGTTTCTATGGTTGGATCCCTTTCCTAATGTCAACCAGTTTACAGAGTGTACTCTGCATCAACACTAGAAATCTTGAACAGTCCTCAGTAAGACAGGACTAGAGGCACCTATTAATCTACCCTTTCTGTACTCTTTTAGCCAACTACTTTACAATATGAACAGGCGGTGGGTGGTACCTTTCATACAGTAAATTTGGAAATGGAACAATAAGGAGAGAAAGGTAATAAATGTTTATTAGAGAGGTGGGGATAAGGGAGTAAAAAAAGGTATAGAATAGGCATGGGCAAGTTGCATGAGACATGACCCATCATCAGGCAGCATTACTGAAAATATTCCAGGTAATTTTTTTTTCATTGGCAATCCAGAAAGTGCCATGGGCTGCAGTTTACCCATGACTGGTTTAGAGAGTATTCAGTAAATTAGGGAATGTACATTTGCATAGGTGACCAAAGAGAAAAACTGGAGAAGAACAATGATATCAGAAGGCCCAGGATGGGTCAGAAAATGGAAGAACAAGAGTATTCTATAACTGTTCTCTAAATATTAAAACATTTATTTTACACTGACGTTTTTTTCTTTTTTACAGTATGAAATTGGAGTAATCTATATTGTAAACGTTGAAGTTACAGAGTTGGAATCACCAAGACAAAAACCAGTAAGAGTATTCTCAGTGTCTCATTTTCCTGTTTAACCCTTTAGCATTTAAACCAGCCATATATGGCCAAAATATGCTACCTGTTTTGTTAAAACTGGCCATATCAGCTCTTGCACACCTACCCTACAATGTCATATTAAAAGTAAACAATCACATTATCAAAGGTATTAATTAATTCAAAACAATGTGAATATGTAAGTATTACATTTGAAAAGGTAATCTGAATGCTAAAGGGTTAAATACCTAATACCTTTTGTTCTTGACTATTATCATCATCATCATCATCATCATCATTGCCATCATCATCATCATTGCCATCGTCATCATCATTGCCATCATCATCATCATTGCCATCATTATCATCATTATCCTCACCACCACCATCACCACCACTCCTAGTGGTGGTGATAATGTATTGAAGGTGGTGGTGTAAGTGATAAACTAACTATTTTAAAAAGTATTCTTTCTCTAAAGTAAAATAGTCAATAAAACTTTTGAAATCATAAGTTTTAAAAAAATTGATTTTGTTAATGTTTAAATCAATTATTATTTAATCAATTTATTATTATTATTTTTTGTTTGTTGTTGTTTTTGTTGTTCTTCTTATTATTGAGTGAGAGAGCAGTACATGCCATCAAAATGACACTGGGGTAAAATATACGAAGCCCAGTATGCCCATCATGACTCCCTATCTGACAAGGGTACACCAAGCACTCGCATCACAACCATATGTGCATGACAAGATGTTCTCATATCAAGATAAACAACATATGACCTTGCAAATGGGGCCCAGCTAGAATTTTCTTCAAGTCGAGTAACCCATCCTTCTCAAAAGGTCCTTGGATAAGGGTTGTTTAAGAATGTTGAACGAAATATCTTTCCAGAGGTGAATTATTCAGACTCCAAAGATTTCCTTTCAACACATGGCTACAATGCTCCCCTACTACTTCTGCTTGCCCCCAAAATTCCTGGCCTTGTGCCAAAATTTGAAACCATTATTATTATTATTATTATTTTATGTTTGACTTTTGTTTTGCATTTGTACAAGTTGGATCCAAGTCTCACCCAGAGACCTCAAGAGACAACAAGTTAGAAGTTCATGTAGGTGTTATGCCTAGGGTACCATATATTTGGATTTGTACAGTTTTGTTCAAGTGAATGTTTAAGAAACCATAAGAAAATTATGTGTTTGCTTTAAAATTTGAGATCACATAGAC
>NC_068991.1:40841751-40843395 GCF_001194135.2 Octopus bimaculoides | reverse complement strand
CTGAGTTCAAATCCTGCTAATGTTGGGTTTGCCTTTCATCCTTTCAGGGTTGATAAATTAAGTACTAGTGAAACACTAGGGTCAATGTAATGAACTAGTCCCCTCCCCTCCAAATTTCAGGCCTTGTGCCTTTAGTAGAAAAGGATTAGTAGAAATATTATTCTGTCAACTTCCCCTTTAAAAAGAAAAAAAGGTGGCAAGCTGGCAGAAGCGTTAGTGGTGTTTCATCTGTCTTTACATTCTGAGTTCAAATTCCACTGAGGTTAACTTTGCTTTTTATCCTTTTGGGGTCGATAAATTAAGTACCAGTGAAACACTGGGGTCGATGTAATTGACTAGGCCCCTCCCCCACAATTTCAGGCCTTATATCTATAGTAGAAAGGATTATTATTATTATTATTATTATTATTATTTTGGTTTGCCTCAGGTTTGGTCTTATTCCTGGTAAGAATTATGTGGATAATAGGTTACTACCTATAACCTTAGGTATCCACAAGTTTTCAGCAGTCTTTTAAGTGCTTAGGACACTTCTGATAATCCTTGCTGTCTCTAAGAGACAAACTTTCTCTTGGAGCTCTACCAGGCAGTCTATTTCAGTCTCTTTCGGCCATTTGTTTATATCTTTGCTTACTGTTCTCAACACACCAATTATTATAGGGACAACTTTTACTGTTCACATGCTCCAAATTCTTCCTATTTCAGATTTTAAGTGATTGTATTTTTTTGTTTTTCTTCCTCTTTCTTTACAATCCTGAAATCAAACAGGCATGATGGGTCGATAAGGAAGCAACTTCACTTTTCCTTATCTATAATTGTTATGTCTGGTCTATTATTTTCTAATTTATTATTATTACTAGCTGGCCCCATGCCATCAAAAATGATGGCTAATTGTAGTATTTTATATATAAATAAGGTACAAAATAAGGTACATAATAATCCTTTCTACTATAGGCACAAGGCCTGAAACTTGGGGGAGGGGGCCAGGCGATTAAATCAACCCCAGTACACAACTGGCACTTACGTTATTGACCCTGAAAGGATGAAAGGCGAAGTTGATCTCAGCGGCATTTGAACTCAGAATGTAAAGACAGACAAAATACCGGTAAGCATTTCACCCAGTGTGCTAACGATTCTGCCTGCTCGCCACCTTAATAAGGTACATAATAATCACAGATACAAACATTCACATACTTCCCTTGTACACTCACACACATACACACATATACTCACTCAGAGTTGAAATACTGTTTGATTTTTCTTTTCAATGTTGAATGTTCACCATCCCACTTCCATTGCACACACACACACACACACACACATGCACGCACACACACATGCACACACACACACACGCACACACAAACATTCACATACTTCCCTTTTACATACACACACATATACTCACACAGAGTTGAAATGCTGATTTATTTTCACCCCTTCCTTTCTCATTCATATGTTGTGACAGAGAAAAACAGAAGATACATGATGTGCTCTTTGCCACTTCCTTTCTCTCATTGCTGTTACTTTCTCTCACTCCCTCTAAGTCAGAGCTATTATTCTCACTACTTCTCCTTCACTGAGTTACTATTTTCTCTCCTCTCCTTTCACTTACTCCCTCCTGTGTGATTTTGGATAAATATATAT
>NC_068991.1:40840016-40841668 GCF_001194135.2 Octopus bimaculoides | reverse complement strand
ATATATATATATATATATATATAAAAACACCATGTTTATTATTATATTAGGAGATTATTATTATTATTATAATTATTAAAGCAGTGCGCTAGAAGAATCGTTAATGCACCAGGCAAAATGCTTAGCGGTATTTAATCTGTCACCAGGTTCTGTATTCAAATACTACCGAGGTCGACTTTGCCTTTTATCCTTTCAGGGTTGATAAATCAAGTACCAGTGAAACACTGGGGTCGATGTAATCAACTTTCCTCATTCCCCCAAATTTCAAGCCTTGGACCTATAGTAGAAAGGATTGTTATTATTGTTGTTAAAGGATTGTTATTATTATTGTTATTAAGGCAGTGAGATAGCAGAATCATTAGCACACTGGAAAAATGCTTAGCAGTATTTCGTCCATCTTTACAATCTGAGTTCAAATTCCACCAAGGTCAACTTTCCCTTTTATCCTTTCAGGGTCAATAAATTAAGTACCAGTGAAACACTGGGGTCGATGCAATTGACTTTCCCCCTACCCCCAAATTTCAGGCCTTGTGCCTATATTAGAAAGAATTATTATTATTATTAAGGTAGTGAGCTGACAGAATTGTTCGCATGCCAGGTGAAATGCTTAGCAGTATTTCATCCATCTTTAGGTTCTGAGTTTAAATGCTGTCGAGGTCAACCTTTCATCCTTTTGGGGTCGGTGTAATCAACTTACCCCTCCCCACCAAATTTCAGGCTTTGTGCCTATAGTAGAAAGGATTATTATTATTATTATTAAGGCAACGAACTGGCAGAGTTATTAGCATGCCAGGCAAAATGCTTAGTGGCATTTTGTCCAGCTGCATGATCTGAGTTCAAATTCTGCTGAGGTTAACTTGGCCTTTCATCCTTTTGGGGTTGATAAAATGAGTACCAGTTGAGCACTGGGATAGATGTGATTTACTATCCCATTCCATTAAATTTCAGGTATTGTGCCTATAGTACAAAGGATTATTATTTAAGGCAATTCCACTGAGGTCGATTTTGCCTTTCATCCTTTTGGGGTTGATTACATAAGTACCAGTTGTGCACTGGGGTCGATGTGATCAACTTAATCCCTTCCCCCAAATTTGAAGCCTAGTAGAAAGGCTTATTATTATTAAGGCGATAAGCTGGCAGAATCGTCAGTGCACTGGACAAAATGCTTAGCAGTATTTTACCTGTCTCTACATTCTGAGTTCAAATTCTGCCGAGGTAGACTTTACTTTTCATCCTTTCAACGTCAATAAAATAAGTACCAGTTGTGTACTAGGGTCGATGTAATCAACGATCCCCTCCCCCAAAAATTTCAGGCCTTGTGTCTACAGAGAAAGGATTATCTTTATTATTATTATTATTATTTTATGTTTGACTTTTGTTTTGCATTTGTACAAGTTGGATCCAAGTCTCACCCAGAGACCTCAAGAGACAACAAGTTAGAAGTTCATGTAGGTGTTATGCCTAGGGTACCATATATTTGGATTTGTACAGTTTTGTTCAAGTGAATGTTTAAGAAACCATAAGAAAATTATGTGTTTGCTTTAAAATTTGAGATCACATAGACAGTATTTTACGTAGGATATGGGCAGTTCCCATGAGCACTATCTTTTGAACTTCAGCCATTTTGGGGTTTCCTGGAATCTGATTTAGGT
>NC_068991.1:40833427-40837345 GCF_001194135.2 Octopus bimaculoides | reverse complement strand
CAGCCATTCAATCATGATTTGATTTTTTAGATCATGTAGTTCTGTTGCGTTGATTTCTGTATGACTTCCTTCATCTATTTGATTTTCACCTGCATTAGTGTTTATGGTTGGTTCAGAGAGTATTTCACTTTGCCTATCAGTTACCTTAACTCTTTCAATCATTACTGTATTTTCATCAGCCTTGGGCTGGTTTATAATTATTTCCTCTTATTATTATTATTATTATTATTATTATTATTATTATTATCATTATTATTATTATTATTATTATTGTCTTTGTATTTTTCAAACAGATACATTGTATGACAGTTATATTATATGAACCCTGGCGCTATAATCGATACAAACTAATTGATGATGATTGCCACTCACAGGTAATAAACTTTTTGTTTTAAACAACCACACAATGTTCTTTCACTTCTTCATTTTCCTGTGAGGAAATGATTTAATCCCAGCATTGGTTGATATAACCACTCTTCGGGTTTCTCACTTTATTCAACACTGCAATAAATGATATTTCTGTCTTTCCCTCCCTCTCTCTTCCCCCCCCCCACTCTCTCAAAATTAGACGTCTCGAAGGCATACTTACAAATCCAAGGAGAAGAATGCTCACATTTATTAACCATTAATACACACCATGGCTTATCTAAATTTAAGTGGCTTCCCTTCAGTGTAAAATTGGCCCCTTCCATATTTCAACAAGTAATAGATATGTAGTGACGCCTGGTTCCAGTCGCCATTTTGGGATTTTCATCCACACATGCACAGGGATTAGAGACTTCTGGAAGGCCTGCTGGAAGTCCCTTATGCGCATAGACCTTAATCAGCAGCCGCTAGGCTTGACCGCCAGGCACTCTCTTCGTCCCTGCTGCCAACCTAGATGCACGCAATCTTGACTAGCTCTGTGTAGCTAGAGATCTGAAGGCGTCACACGATATTGGCTAAACTGTGAAGAATGCCTTCACAATTGTGATTAAACCGACTCTGCTGCTTCCACACCAAGGTAACCTGGCTGCTGATTGTCCCGAGATGTAACGTTTGTACAGACGGAGAATAAATATTGTTATTTGTTCGGCTATTCTTATGCCGCTATTTTCCTTCCACGACTATGTAAGGAATTGTGTGGCACCCATCCAGTGCCAACCTCACTTTCTGCAGATACAATGCTGGCGGACTGTGATTTTGCTATCGCCTATTTAGTGAATCACACAAACAACATATAGAACACGTAAAAAGGTATTTGAAAAGATAAGAGAATACAGCTTTAAGCTAAGTGAAGGAAAATGCAAATTCTTTCTGAAAAAAATTAAATACTTGGGCCAGATAATAGATAAAAACAGATGGAAACCAGATCCCTCCAGAGCAACTGTGATAAAAAATATGCCCACACCGAATAATGTGACTCTACTACAAGCATTTTGGGGTTTAGTAAATTACTATCAAATTTATATTCTCAATATACACAGTGTAAGGGCTCCACTAAATGATTTGTTAAAGAAAAATGCAAAATGGTGCTGGGTTGATAAATGTCAGAAAGCATTTGATGAATTAAAAAACATTTTGATTTATCGTTAACGCATTTTGATTTGAAGCTGGATATTATATTGGCTACAGATGCAAGTGATTGCATTGTAGAAGCAGTGCTTCTGCACAGATATGACGATGGGAGTAAAAAGGCTATAGCCATATGTCATGTATTACCAGCAGAGAGGAACTATAGCCAAATAGAAAAGGAAGCGTTAGCAATTATATTTGGTGTAAAAAATTCCTTAGATTTATTCATGGAAGAAGTTTCTGTCTACTGTCAATATACGGGCACTACATTATTGAATTATGATTTCAAAATGGAACATGTACCACCAAAGAAACTAGAGCATGCGGATGGTTTGTCCAGACTGATACCAAAGCATTGCGAGCTATGGTAATTACAGCTTTAAGATCAGAAGGAGAAATAAAAAATTGTAATGTAGAATGTGGTACGCAAATTACCGGTGACCCTAAAGACATAAAATGAAATGCAGGAAAGGACAAATTCATAACAGAAATGAAAAGAATACTGTGAAAAGGAAAAGTAAATAGAAACAGGATTGATGCAAAATGAAACCAAAACATGAACCTATATTCAATTTGTGATAGTGTGCTGATGTATGCACAGTGAGTAACAATACCTGAAACACTGCAAAAGAAAATGTTGAGAGAATTCCATGTTAGATATCCTGGTATTTCAAGGATGAAAGCTTTAATGCATAGCTACGTGTACTGGCCAAAAATGGATTGAGAAATTGAAAATTTAGTGAAAGGCTGCAGAGGATGTGCTCTAACAGTGAAATTACCAACAATAAAAAGTGAACCTTGGCCAGAAGTACCTGTTTTGTAGTCGGGACTACACATTGATTTTGCTGGTCCCTCTAACGGCTCATGCTACTTAGTGGTAGTAGAAAGTTCCTCTAAATGGCCAGAAATTTGTAAGTGTAAGAAGCCAACCTCCTCAACTATGACAAACTTTCTACATGAGATGTCTGTGAGATTTGGCATTCAAGACACTATAGTGTCTGATAATGGAGCACAATTTCTATCTTTTGAGTTTAAAAAGTTTTGTAAAATGTTTGCTGTAAAACATGTAACTCTTGCACCATACCATCCCAGATCTAACGGCCATGCTCAAATGGTGTTTTTTATGTGCCATCTGCACAGGAGCCAGTCCAATGTTTTGTTCACATGCCACCGGCACAAGTGCCAGTAAGGCAAAGCTGGAAACAATCACACTCAAATGGTGCTTTTTACATGCCACTGGCACGGAAGTGGGACCGCTGCTCTGGCAGTGATCCCACTCGGATGGTGCTGTTAGCGCTCCACTCGCACACGTACCAGTCATCGAATTTGGTTCAGTTTCAATCTCACTTGCCCCAACAAGTCTTCGCAAGCTGAGTTTAGTGTCCAATGAAGGAAGGTTTGCATGGGTGCCAGTCGTCGAATTTGGTTCGATTTTGATTTTGATTTCGATTTCACTTGCCTCAACAGGTCTTCGCAAACAGGGTTTTGTGTCCAAAGGAGGAAAGGTACGCATAAGTGGGCTGGCTACACCCCTGGTAAAGGCCACAGATTATGGTCTCACTTGTCTTGCCGGGTCTTCTCATGCACAGCATATTTCCAAAGGTCTCGGTCACTAGTCATTGCCTCGGTGAGGTCTAATGTTCAAAGGTTGTGCTTCTCCACCTCATTCCAGGTTTTCCTGGGTCTACCTCTTCCACAGGTACCCTCAGTTGCTAGGCTGTGGCACTTTTTCACACAGCTATCCTCATCCATTCTCGCCAAATGACCATACCAGCACAATCGTCTCTCTTGCACACCACAACTGATGCTGCTTAGGTCCAACTTTTCTCTCAAGGTACTTACACTCGTCGAGCATGCGCATTGACATTACACATCCATCGGAGCATACTGGCTTCATTCCTTGCGAGCTTACGTATGTCCTCAGCAGTCACTGTCCATGTTTCACTGCCATGTAGCATGGCTGGTCATACACATACATTATACAGTCTGCTTTTACTCTAAGTGAGAGGCCCTTTGTCACCAGCAGAGGTAAGAGCTCTCTGAAATTTGCCCAGGCTATTCTTATTCTAGCAGCTACACCTTCAGCACACCCTCCCCTGCCACTGACTTGGTCACCTAGGTAACGGAAACTATCAACTACTTCTAGTTTTTCTCCCTGGAATGTGGCAGAAGTTGTTCTCTGCACATTTTCAGTGTTTATTGCTCCTGAGCATCTGCCACATACAAAAATTATCTTCCTAGTTAGCTTTCCTAACTGTCCAGATTGGAGCAATATCGAGAATAACCAGCCGAAATTGCAAAGATAATCTGGATCTCAACTGAGGAAAGAAAACTCCGAATGACCTGTCCTTGTTTTCTTTGTAT
>NC_068991.1:40819227-40833231 GCF_001194135.2 Octopus bimaculoides | reverse complement strand
ATATATATATATATATATATATATATATATATATATATATATACACACACACACATGCATATATAGGTACAGGACATCACCAACAGTGCAAATAACATGAAATACATAAACAAGCGAGGTAGATATGTAAACAACAACAAAAAAAAATGGAAAACAGGACAAGTAAACACAGAGAAAGGATCTTTCATCAGTTGTCGGCTGTCTATCTACTCCTCATTTCGAGCATTCATCGTCGAATGGTTAAAATGAAGAGTAGATAGACAGCCGACAACTGATGAAGTGTCCTTTCTCTGTGTTTATTTGTCTTGTTTTCCATTTTTCTCTCATTGTTTACATATTTCATTTTATTTGCACCATTGGTGACGTCCTGTACCCATATATCTGAGTTTATTTATACATGGCTAACATATTTTGCTAGATTTCAATGGTTTTAGATAGAAAAAAGAATGTGAGGTGGAGATTTAGAAACTTGATATGGCTATATAAATTACATAGTGTTTGACCATATCTTGACAGTAGGCTTAAGGTTGAAACTGAGAGTTCTAGAACCTAAAGTAGGTCAAAGTCCATTTCTCAATGTTTTGTACAACAGCTAGGTACTAAATGAGATCAAATAAAAATAGATTCAATTCCATTATATTAAACTAGATATATGTGGTATGAGGAACTTGTTCATAATGTGTAATTATCTTGATGTGACGATTCTTTGGAGAATATCGAGAAACAGTTTTCAGTTGCCTTCTCTATGTTCGTTGGTAGGTTTTTTTAGCTTATTACAACCTGATGAAATGCTTCACAAAAATCTAAAGACCCTCCTGCACACATATTGATTATGGCAGTTAGTTGTACCTCTGCATGGCAGCTATTTATACCTAGGTTTGAGTTGCTTGTTAAGAGTTTTAGTGGCTGTTCAAGTGCATGTTATTAAATGGAAAAACAATTAGTATGAATCACCATAAGACATTTTTGTGTATAAATATATTGTTTATTCTGTGTTCACCATTTATGGTGGAAGCGTGTAGTATGATATCAAAACATGCATGTTTACATACAAAGAAAGTTTTGACTTTTGCTTTAGCACTGAAAGAAGTAACATATAATATTTGTATTACAGTATGTATGCATGTGTGTAATAAGAACAGTCATTTTGAGAATGTGTGTGTGATAAAATATCTTCAATTACTAACCATATATCTTGTGTCAAGGTGTATATACCTTTCTTTGTATGTAAACACACGTTTTTGTATTATACTACATGCTTCCACCACAAAAGGTGAACACAGAATAAACAATATATTTATCCACAAACATGTCTTATGGGGATTCATACTAACTGTTTTTCCATTTAATAACATGCACTTGAACAGCTAATGACAGCTACTATAAAATGGTGACCCTGATATAAAAAAAAATATATACATATATATGTGTATATAGTGGTTTGTCGGACACCTTGTTCAAAGAAAAATGTGTGTTACTAAGGAAACACACACCAAAGTCATTTACAAACACACTGCACTTACACCAACACATTTTTATATATGAACAATCTGTTGCTAGGATGTCGACACTCAAAAAAATAATTCACTTTTGTTCTTGTAGCTGAGTCGGACTAAAAACAAAAAAATTTGGTGGTGGGGAAATAACCAAATGTTCCTTTTCTCTCTTGCACACATGAACTGATACACCATGCAGCTCATCGCCATTTTGTCTTTCTTCACACATTTTGACGCCATTTCTCAAGCTACACATGTACACTAACTTTGAATACCCCACGTGGATACAACACAGCTGCCTAAGCTATCTGTTATATCTTACAGCATGGTCACATGCCATTTTACAAACTTTTCCCCAGTAACTGACATCTTTCTGCTACATGTCTCACCATGAACAGCAGTTCCTTACCTTGTTTCACATGCGATGTGAAAGTGTGGTTGACACAGATCGAATCAACATTTGCCACAAACAATATGGCCTCTGAAGCCCAAAAGCTCCATATATTACTTGATACAATGTCACAGTCCCTGACAGCCACCGTGAGGGACCTGATAACCGAACCCCCACATGATGCCATGTATAGGAGGATTAAGCAGGAGATTCTTCGACACACGTCCTTGCTGGAAGAAAGAAAATTTCAAACCCTCATCAATGATGAGCACTTGGACGACCGTAAACCCTTGCAACTTCTGCGCTGTATAAAGGACTTGGCCCAAAATGCACCTGCTGATGGTGTTTTATTGAAACAACTATTTTTTCCCCGGTTGCCCTCTAACATCTCTTTAGTAGAGATGACTCCCGTTGAGCAAATAGCCTCCACCGTCAACAGAATCATAGAGTATACCGGCAACACCACCAAGCCGACCCCAGTACCACTGAATACCTCTGCACACCTACCAGTAGCATCAGTTTCCACTGATAAGGACCTTGCCTTGGCTGCTATCCTAAAGGTGATAGCTGAATTAACGAGAGAAGTGCAGCTCCTTCGCACTTCCAGGTCATGTTCACCCAGACGGTGTTCCTTCGATTGCTCCTTCTCACCTTGCCCTTGCTTGTCTTCTTCTCATTCATCCATATGCTGGTACCATGCCAAGTTTGGAGCTTCAGCACATAAATGTACCCAACTCTGTACTTTTTCTCAACAGGAAAATGACCAACCAGAGGATTGAGCACAGCACATTCTCTGCAGCAGCCAAGCAACCAAATGTGCATTTTTCATAACAGACTGGATATCCCATGCCCGCTGCCTGCAGTATCTGGCTGTTAAAACTACTCGCGAATAAATCGCTGTTATCACCAGTGACACTACAGGTGGTGAACCATTCATCAATTCCAGCTTTTGGCCAGATATCTCGCTTGTTGGATTTAGATCTGCGACGTGACTTCCCTTACCCAATATCAGGTGCAGACTTTTTGCATCACTTCCACCTGCTTGTGGACATGTGCACTCGGCGCTTATGGGACGTGACCATAGAACTTTCTATCCTAGGTAAAAGGCCACTAACCCCTGCGGTTAGTCCAGTCTTCTTCATTGCTACCACGGACGACGCATACCTTGCACTCTTAAACTCATATCTGGAGCTGACAAACCTAAATTTTTTTACTGCTGCTCCAACTCACACCACTACCCATTTCATTGAAACTAAAGGTGCTTTGGTTTTTTTCTCACCCTCGCCACCTCTCCTTGGAGGAGCTAAAGGCAGCCAAGGCAGAATATAACCACATGCTCCAGTTGGGCATCATCTTCCCCTCTAATAGCCCCAGGACATCACTCTTGCACATGTTTCCAAAGCATTCCGGGGACTGGTGGCCTACTGATGACTACAAGAGATTAAACTCCATCACAGTGCCAGACAGGTACCCAAAACCGTACATCTAGGATTTTGTGTCATTTCTCCGCAATTGCAGAGTATTCACCAAATTGAACTTGGTTAAGGCATACCATCAGATTCCTGTGAATCCAGAGGATATTCCAAAGACTGCCGTAACCATTCATTTTGGCGCCTTTGAATTCCTAACTATGCCATTTGATTTATGGAATTCAGTCAGCACATTTTCAAAGGTTCGTAGATGAAGTCGTCCGAGACTTAGACTTCATACATGCATACATCGACACATCTTGATAGCTAGTGCCTCACCCGAGGAATATCTTCATTATGTACGTCAGCTGTTTGAGCAGTTCAAGACTTACCAAGTGTGGATCACATCATCAGTCCCGAAGGTATATTGTCACTGCCTGACAAGGTGAAGGCATTGCAGAAGTTACCTCCACCTACCTCATTACGTCAGCTCTGACATTTCTTGGGACTATTCAACTTCTACCGATGCTTTGTTCCTCATTCAGCTGAAATCTTATATCTGCTAAACATGCTCCTTTGGAAGAGGAAAAAGAGGAATGAGCCAATAGTGTTGGACTCTACCCAACTTGACTCATTCAACACAGAAAATTAGCAACTCACTTGGGCATCGCTTCTTGCCCACCTTCTCGGAGATGCTCAGCTATCCCTTGTAGTGGATGCACCCAACACTGCCATAGACATGGTGTTACAACAATTTCACCAGCAACAACTCCAGCCTCTTGCCTTTTTCTCTCGGCAGCTTAAATCAGCTGAAACTCACTACAGCACTTTCGGCTGGGAGCTGTTAGCTATGTATTTAGCAGTCAGGCATTTCTGGCACGCACTCAAGGGACAGCAACTCACCTTTGCCCTGCGTTCGAAGCCTGACAAGTACTCTCCGCAGAAAACCAGCCACTTGGATTTCATTTTCCCTTTTACCACTGACATCTCTGGTATAGATAACACTGCAGCAGATGCCTTTGCCACATGCAACTTCAAGTACTACCCACAGCTGATGCACAGATTTTGTGCGATACTTCCACAAATTCTCCTTGTCCTTTTGTTCCGGAGATCCACAGACAGACAGTCTTCAGTACACTGCATAACCTGGCGTCACCGCCACAGTGAAACTCATTTCGGCTAGATTCTTTTGGCCAAATATGAGACAAGACATCACTGCTTGATCACTCTCCTGCCTTTTCTGTCAGAAGTCAAAGGTGCATAGGCACATCCGAGCACCCCTTGGCATATTCAACACACCAGATGTGCATTTCCACCATGTACACATTGACCTTGTCAGACCTTGGCCAGTCAGCCAGGAATATACCTACCTGCTCACCTGCATTGGTCATTTCACATGTTAACTGGAAGCTATCCCTTTAGTAGATATCACTGCAGAATCTGTTGCCAAAGTTTTTCTCACAGGATAGATATCACGATATGGAGTCCCCACCACCATCACTACCGACTGGAAAACAGTTTGAATTGCAACTCTTCCATGAGCTCATGAAGATCATAGGTGCATGTTGGATTCGAACCACCAGTTACCATCTACAATCCAACGGTTCCACCGTTAAATGAAACCTGCTTTGCATGCCTACCCAGATCAGCAGCATTGGAGTGAATATCTTCCAACAGAATATCTTCTTGGCTGTTGAGCCTTGATAAAGGAGGATCTCGGTTATTCCCCAGCAGAACTTGTTTATGGCACACCTCTTTCATTGCCAGGCCAGATGTTGGCTCCAGTAGATCTGTCCACACAAGACCCCACTATGTACATACACAAATACATGCAAGAACTGCCACCAGTGTCAACACGAGACCAAACCACTAAATCATCAGTTCCGAAAGACATTGATTCTTGGACCCATGTGTTTCTATGAAATGACGCTGTGAAAAACCCTCTCACAGCTCCATACATGGGACCCTATCGTGTCCTGTTGCACACAAACAAACTATATACCATAGACATTAATGGTAAAAAGTAAACTGTCTCAATAAACCGGCTTAAGCAGGCATACACAGACAGTGATACAATGCCACCTCATACACTTCCCACATTCAAAGAACAACATAAAACAAATACTACTCCACTGCAACCACCACCAACACCATCACACACACCAACCCCTCCTCCATCTACATACATTACTATGACTTGTAGTGGTCACCGTGTACATTGGCCCATCGAGCTGTCTAAAGCTATATACATCTGAACTATATCGAACTATCTGTGAACTTACCAAAAGCTTTTCAACACGTATCACCAATGATGCAGTTTTGTTCTTTATAGTATTCCTTTGAACTTTACCTATTCAACTTGAACATTTTGCTTATTTCTTTGTATTCATATTCTGTTTACCCTTACCATGCTTTGCCTTTTCATTTCAGTTTTTTGTTTATTGCATCCTTCTGTTTGTATTCCATGTTCTTACTGCTTTTTGCACTGCATATTTACATACGCCATCTCTACTTTTTTTCAACTATTTCAAGTCTAGCAGGAGGCTGTGTGGCAGAACTACATATTACATAGTAATATGTGAGTCGACCTGCACAACAGACGAATATATTGATGAGGCATCTAGCCTCGCTTTGATACAGTAGCCTTGTTCTGAGACACTAGCCTTGCTCTGAGCTACCCTGTAGAAATGGCCTCAGTTCCTGCCAGGCTTTGGTCAAAGACATGTCTTCTCTGCAGCTCCATGTGCAATCTCCCATGTATCAAAGCGAGGCTAGATGCCTCATCAATATATTCATCTGCTGTGCAGGTTGACTCACATTCTACTATATTATATGTAGCTCTGCTACAGAGTTAAATACCTTGGCTAGCATTACATAACCATCCTAGTCATGGACTTTAAAAAAACATTAATCTCTCTCAATCTCTAGGCCAGCCCCTTCTTAACTCATCCAGCTATGATTCACCATAGAACAAGCCATGATTGAATCTCTATGCAAGTGGTTCTCAATCATTTTTTACCTCTTGACCCCTTTGATTCCTATTTTACTCTACTTGACCTCCATAGCCATTCAATGTGTATAAAAATACATCATACTGTATTTTTATAATTATATAGGAATTAAATAAAAAATTTTAAATGTTTTGTGTACTGTAGACATATAAACAATTAATTGCACCTAAATTTTAACAACAAAATCTTATGTGGACCCCCAGAGGCCATAGGGACCCTGGATGAGAACCACTGCTCTATGCAATCATTTGATCTCTTAGAAATAGTAGCTAAATTTCACATCATATTATCTTAGAAAATGTCACAATGAATACTGTGATCCTTACCTTGAAAAGACAAAGTGTTTACAACTGGAATATTTATTTAGGTATGCAGTATATATTTCATTTTATTGATCCTGGAAGGATGAAAGGCATATTCAATCTTGGTGAAATTTGAAATCAGAATGCAAAAAGCCAGAAATATTGCACACCTTGACAATTCTGCTGATTCACCTCCCTAGATTTGAGACAAAATGACACCATCAACTCTAGAACTTTATTTATATTATCTGATTGTATCAGTTTGAAAGATTGCTATAATACTACTTGGATATTTATGACATAACTAACCACTAATAATTGACTGGGTACAGCTATTATGCAAACAACTTTGCTTAATCAAACAAAGCAAATTATAGAAACTGCATATGAGTTAGTGTGACTATTGATTCAGGATTGATTATAATATCGTTACTCATATTATTCTATTTGCTTATTGGTAAATGCTTTCTCATTACGAAGGGAATAAACATAGCTAATAGTCTGCTTCTTTTAATATTGATTTCTTTCGATTAAACTCAAGACCAATCTTATATAGCCAACTAAATCGATGCTTACATTATTGACCCTGAAAGATGAAAGTGTCAAAATCAACATGTTAGGATTTGAACTCGAAGTAGTGAAATTATAAATTTGAACTCAGACACCTCAATTGAAGATAATATGAGGAAAATATGCTCTACTTATTTTTTTCTTATTATTGTTAGAGGTGGCACCCTCAACATACCTACCCTTCCCGTTTTCCTGTTCCTTCTCATTGCACTTATACATAAGGGTTTCGAATTTAGACACAAAACTCGCAGTTATGAAGGGAGAGGGTTAGTTATTGACTGTTCTTTCATTTTATCGACCCCGAAAGGATGTATGGCAACGCAAGTTCACATCTTGCTACAGATTAAAGTCAAAGGTGATCTCAGCGGGAAACGAATTCCAAGAGTAAAGAGTCGACAGAAATATCGCAACACATTTTCACCTATGCTCTAACGATTCTGCCAATCCACAACCCAAACGGACAGACGTTATAGTGTATTTACGAATGCCGTATAAATATTTAACGAGAAAAGAAATAACAAGTTCGTTCTGTCGTGAAAAAAAAACAAAAGAAATACAGGAAAAAGTAGTTGTCTAGAAATGAAATGCTGTATTTACAAGATCTATAACCTTTATTCATACCACACTCTGAAGTTGTGCTATTATGAGAAATTGTTATTCACTGTTATTATTTTAGTTGAAGCTCTTTAATAAACATTCTTATATATTATAGTCATATTGTTTAAGACAATGGTCTCCACCCTATCCTTCTGGCTGAGATTACGTATTACTACGCCATAATCCTTTTACACAGTTCGTTATACTGCTTGCAAACAGATTAATTTAGTTTATTTTTTTGCCTAAGGTGTTTAATTTACATAAATAAACGAATTAATATTTATAATTTATCCAGAAATTTATGAAAAAAAGATTCCATAATATAATTATGAAGCATTCAGTTGCAAGGAGAACGATAACTGAAACTATTTTTAATGTATTACAATTTTTTTTCTTATAGTGTTTAATTACTTCGAAAATTTACAAAAGTAAATGAAACAATATTTATAATTTGTGTAGAAATTAACGAAAAGCAATTAATTTTCTTAACATAATTACGAAACATTCCTTTATAAGGAGGCCGATAGGTGAAAC
Organism: Octopus bimaculoides; assembly: GCF_001194135.2. NCBI lineage: Eukaryota > Metazoa > Mollusca > Cephalopoda > Octopoda > Octopodidae > Octopus > Octopus bimaculoides. Next base: position 40,824,921 of record NC_068991.1, on the reverse strand, counting down.
TATTTCTTTTAACGTAGAAAAATATGCCCACTGCGGTTTCAAGTCCGTTCCTACAGAATTCGGAGGCTTTTGAGTTGCTAAGGGAGAAGTTGAGACTTTTGACACTTATAAATATAATATTCTGGATCTTGGAAGAAACAAAACACGAAAATTTTCATAATGTGTAAGAAAGCGACTTGTGATACCTGTGGAAAGACAACGTGGATTGGTGAGAGAAAGTTTCTATAATTTATTTCCAAATACAAAACTTTCTGTCAGAATGTAATTTCTCCATATAGGATGTTGTATTTTTTTTTTTATTTGTAATGCAGACATTAAGAAAAAAAAAATTAGTTTATCTAGCTTAACCATTAATTATTTTTGTATTACTCTGAACCTCATCGAAGCACGATTAATCAAAATTGCAAGTACATTTTTGTGTTTGAAATTCGAGTCGTTAAAAGAAACGTAGGGCCATTTTATCGGAATTAATTCCGATTAATTGCATAAGATTTATTCGGATTTTTAAGTAACACAAAACAAAATGTAGCATAAAAATAACTATTTATTTGATTTTCTATGAATAAAATGACTGTGGAAGCTTGTTTCATGATGAATTAAACTGACAATAGTCAAACCATCATGTTTACAACCAACCGATGTAAACAGAAAGAAGTATATCGAAGTTAATCTTGCAATATCAAAACATTTAAAGACTGTTGAAGTTCAGATTCCTTATATATTTTGTCTTTGGTTTCGCTGCGTAATCAAATTCTTCAAAAAATCTTTGTTGTTGATAAAATTTGTAAAGCAGTAGTTTTGAATCAAAGCGGTGAATGGACGTTTTTTGTTGTTTTCATTATCTATTTCGTGAACCTGCGATTGAGGCAACTGAATTTTCTTAATCCGCGTAACTCAAGTTATCTTTATTTCAAAGTATATGAAAGTCGATGTTGGGGCTTATGGATGGGCCTATGGATCTCGTTAAGTCTGGGTAACTGGAAAATATGAATGGGACATAGCAAAACCTCAGTTGATAATTCAAATGATCTTCAAGCCAACAGATGATATGTATTGATAACGAAATAGCTTCTATCGGGTGGAAGATAAATTAGATGTACATTTGCTTCAAGAAGTAATGGACTTGACCATACCAAGCTTGGAGTAAACTGTCGCCTTCTGGGTCTTATAAATCGATATTCAAATTATATTTATTCAAGTGAGTGGTTTAGAGAAGACAGGGGGAAAAAATGACAACCAAGAGGAAAAGAAACGATCTGTCAATTGCTGACCAGTATGAAGCAGTTATTCTGCTGGGGCAGAAGATGTCCCAGACAGAAGTGGCAAAGAAACTGGGATGTTCACAATCCCAGATATCCAGACTGACCTCAAAGAAAGAAGAAATTATAGCAAACTATCGATCTAATGCCAATCCAAAGAGAAAAAGGCAACGATCTGGAAAAGATGCTGATGTAGAGGGGGCATTATCTCAATGGTTCAACAATGCCAAGTCCAGAGGCATTCCTTTATCAGGACCTATTCTGTCGGAAAAGGCCAAAGATTTAGCAGAGCATCTAAACAGAGCAGAGTTCAATCCTACAAGTGGATGGTTATCTCGATGGAAAGTAAGACATAACATCAGATTCAAAAAGCTTAATTGTGAGAAGAAAGATGCAGTTGATAACTGGACACGTACAGTATTACCTGAGATTCTACAGACTTACAATCCTGATGACATCTACATTGCAGGTGAAACTGGATTGTTGTACAGAGCCCTTCCAGACTTTACGCTTACCCTCAAGTCAGAGACAAAGAGCAGAACCAAAAATTACAAAGATAGAGTTACAATTATGGGGGCATCCAATATGTCAGGAAATGACAAAAGAAAATTATTAGTGATTGGCAAAAATAAAGACCCCAGAAGCCTCAATGGGAAAACACTCCCAGTAACCTACAAACACAGTAAAAATGCTTTGATGACCTTAGAGATATTTACTACATGGCTGAGAGAATTTGACATCGAGCTGACTCGAAAGAAAAGAAAAATTGTATTACTTGTTGACAGTTGTACTGCCCACCCAGCAATTACAAATCTTAAACAAGTCAAACTGATGTTTTTTCCATCAAAAATTATAAAAGTAAAACAACCATGCAACCAAGGCATTATAAAAGCTCTGAAATCACTATATAGAAGTGCCTTGGTCAGAAATCTTATTCTTGACATTGATGGTCATCCAGAGATTAAAGCAAATGCCAAGAAAATCACATTATTGGATGCTATTCATTTAATTGCAAAATCATGGAACAATCTGAAGACTTCTACAATAGTCAGTTGTTTCCAGAAAGCTGGTTTTACATGTGTTGACACTCCACCTGCTGAAGAAGATGTGGTAGTCCCGCCTACTATGTTGACAAAAGAGCAGTTTGAAGAGTATGTTACTCAAGATGATGATCTGGAGTGTTACAGTATCCCAACATATGAAGAACTGGTTGCCTCATTCATGAGTGATGATGCAAAATCAACAGATAGTAACGACAGCAATGATGAGGATGATAAAGATGTGATGCTACCTGTCTCTACAACAGATGTTGGACTTGCTCTGTCAACAGTAAGAAGATTCTTAGAAGAGAACAATTGTGAAAATTTTGACAGTTTTTATGCTGTTGAAGACTTATGCGAATCTATAGCTGTTCAAAATCATAGACAGTCAAAGATCACAGAAGTTATCACCTGGATACCATAATGATGACATTTAAAACCTCATACTTGTGCAAATTACAAATTTATTTTAATTAATCACTTGTTGAGTCTTGTACAGGAAATGGATTAAGACATGGATACTTGAACAAATGAAAGTAACATTCTACCTCCAGAAAACATAAGAAATAATTAATTTATTAGTTTCTTGTTAAAGAAAGTTGTTGTAGATCGGTTAAATATATCATTCGAAGGGGAACAAGGTCGATCTGTAATAATTTTCTAATACATTAAACAAATAAATATTATTTCCCGTTGCTTCAGAAATAACACAAAATATGCTGTAAGTAAAAAAACAAATTCTTGTTTTGTGATCCATTCATGTGTAATGTAGCCACAATAGCTGAAAGAGCCTTTTTGTGGTTGCTCATCTTGCTAGAAAAAACATCAAAACCTTTTTCAAATCATAACCTCTGTCTTAAAGAAAGGATGCATTTGGATGATGTAGAGCTCTATATACACTGTTTGTAGGAGTAGTATATGTGAAAGGTTTGCTTTACAACCACAAGTTCTCAGGTTTGATTCCACTATATGGTATTTTGAGCAAATGTCATTTTCTAACCTCAGGTCAGCTTATAATCTGTGAATAAATATAAGTAGTTGGAAACTGTAGAAGCCTGTGTCACACTTATTCTGCCTGAGAATTACTTTAAAGATATCCATGTCTGTGGAATGCTCACCCACTTAGCTCATCAAACAACTGTATCCCTGTCATCATCAGAATTCTACCATCCACCAATATGCATTGTTTGTGAAAAGGTAGGATAGTTAATAGTTAGAATCATAGATCTGTTCAATACTGGCCAACCTAAAACCAAACAATCATGGTTGTTCTTTAGTCAGAGAGTAATATTCCATTTTCAGAGTTAAAAAAAGAAAATTGCTTTTATATTAACTTTATTGAATTTATTTTTGTAATATTAATAGGTTACACCCTTTCAGCTGTACTACAGTGTTTAATTTTGCAAATACTCAACCTAAATAACATTCATTTTTCTAAATATGTTTTATTAGTTTCACATAGGGTAGGTGATGATTGTTTTTTTTTTTTAGAGAAATTGAGTCTTTTTAATAGTTGTGTCAAATCTTTGGTGTATCAAAATATTTAGTATTAACAAATTCTTGACACCATTTTTATTGTTTTGTTATTTGCTTTGATCAAGCAGAATAATTCTGATGAAAGGCATCAGCCATGACTCTCCGTGCATATATCAAGCATAGTGCATCTAAGATGATTACATTATATAATGTGTCCTTCATTTAAGAGAACAGGGTATAATATGGAGGAGATTTGGTTGCTATTTTATCAGGTTGAGCAACCACATTGAGGCCCACACATAGGTTTTATATGGAGAAAGCACTATCAATCTATTTTACCAATTAAATCGCTTGATTTTTATTTACAGTTGTTAACTGATTTGACTTTGTTTGTCAACAGTTTGTCTTGAGAAAAGCACAGCATATAATCTCACATCCTTTTCCTTAGAAATCAATTTTTTTAGCTGTTTAAGAAATGGATTATTATTTAAAACTTCATCATCGATATTTCTGTTGTTATGATTCTTAATGCAATGTTTCTTTTGGATAACTGAACTCTTTCCAGTAAATAAAGTATAAGTTTGCATTTTGTTACATCTTGTGAGATTGACAATGTGACTAATGAAAAGGAGTAGTATTTGTTTTTTAAAAAGAAATTGCCTTAAATTTAGAATCATGCAAGTTTTCATTGTTTATCACTAATAGGCCTCACATCGTGATTGGCATACTCAATACATAATAAGCAGAACATGCAGCACGTTTAAATATTTTGAAAGAAATTTTTACTGAACAAGAAAATGCATGCATGCATTCTTACATACACACACACACACACATGTATTTATACCTGTAATTATTGGGGCACTAGGGTATGTAACAACTGCCTAAATACCAATCTTGAGAAATTAGGCTTCTCAAAACCAGAAAGAAGAAAGCTGATTTGAAGTCTAGAGATTCAAGCCACCACTGGAACTCTAAAAATCTGTAAAACTTTCCAGAAATTTATCTTATAAGTATATATGAGGTTGTCTAGATATGCAAGTATATGCAGAAGAAGACATACATACAAACAAAAATACCCTGTTGTTGATGTTGAAATTCCAATGAAGGAGCCTTGGTTCTAGGTTAGAAACCAGCTCTTTCTTTATTGGCAAGAAATCTTGAAATAAACTGAATAATGACATACATACATATATATACACATGTACATACACACGCATATACATACTTACACACACACACACACACACACATACACACATATATATATACACATACATGTGCACACACACATACATATAATAAGACGCAATGTATATCCCATTGGTCATGCTACGGAAAGAAGGGTAAAACAACTAACAGATTGGGAGTGGTTGACAATCACAGATGCTAAAGCAGACGAACAACATTCAAAGATTTTGCTCTAATGACAATGATATTTTAATGATTTATTAAAAAACTGAAAATTTTTATCGTAAATTGTATGTACTTTATTAGTTTCACACACACACAAATATATATATGAAATTAAATATTAAACACTTTTGTTTTCAAAATATTATCATTCACATAACATATATAAATGTTATGTAAATGATAATATATATTTATCAATATTTAGCAGAAGTTGATAATGCACAAAAATTTGAGTCACCCTGTTACTTCTGCTAAATATTAATAAATATATACATATACTCATATTTTGAGTTCTATTTTCCCTGTTTGCACCAACATACCTATATAATATATATATATATATATATATATGGATTTACTACACATGCTGATCTATGACCTACGTTGGACCCCTTATTCGCATAATAACTGAACCTGGAGCCCAACTATAGTCTATCCATAGCACTTATTCAGCATTACCTGAAACCTCTGGGTCTAATTGACGCTACTACCGCTATATATAT
>NC_068991.1:40815437-40818563 GCF_001194135.2 Octopus bimaculoides | reverse complement strand
ATATAGTTATGTACTTTCATTTTTCTCTTTTTTCTTTAGTCCATTTTCCATCTTTTACCCAAGGCCTTATTTCCTTTTCCAAGTGTAAAGGATAACATATTTTACTGATTTCGAAAAAATGTAAACAAACATACATGCATACATACACATTCATATACTCACACATGCATACACACATGTATATCCATGCACATCTGTAGGTGTATATGAATATGAGTATAAATATGTATGCATATTTGTATATATGAGTGTGTGTGTCTCTACGAGAGAGAGAGAGATATGTCTATGCATTTATATGTATATATAAATGTAGGTTAATATACTTTGTGGTGGCCTGTGTGTGTGTATTTATATGTACATATATATGTAAATGTACAGGTGTGTGTGTGTGTGTGTGTGTATTCACACATTATGTGGGCGAATATTTTCAACCGAGACGTTACAATCGTATCTGATTGTTCAAGTGCTTCAATTCTTTGTATGTACATATATTTACTAGATTGCTGACATTTATTAATGGTTTTTCTCATTTTTTATCATTAATAAAACTCTGCATATTTGATGACACAGGTATGCTAGTATATATGTATATATATATATATATATTATATGTGCATTAGTTGGTCTCTGCCATTTGTTGATAATGATTCAGGTGTTTGATCAAACGAGTAACCTGTTCCTAAATTAAAGTGTAAGTGTCTGAGTATTTGACACATTTACCCTTAATTTAATTCTCTGGTAGAATCAGCATAATATAGTGTGTGCGATGAAGCTGTACCATTTGAATTACAGGTATAATCTACTGACAGGCTTCTATGCAGTTTTCATCTACCCAATTTCAGTCATGGGGTGATGGTTGATCCGAGGTTGTAGAAAATAACAGTGAACATCTTAATCGTTTGGCCATACTGTTCCTAATGAAAACCCTATCTTTGATAATGCTATTGTTTCCATGACAGCTACAATAGCTTAAATTTCTACCAGTTTGTACTAGATCAACAAGTATTTAAAATGTATAGCTCTTAGATTACATTATTGCTAATAACCTCAGAATAACAGGAATCCAGTACAACAGTAACATAGATTTAACTGTTCATCAATCTCACCAGTCTGTGAAGGCTTGCAAAGGCCCTGAACATTACATCTGACCTGATTTACTAATAAAAAATTGGAATTTAGGCTGAAACAAGTTTGAATACATTTCAGCATTTATGAAAATTCTTTGATACATTTGTCATTAAACTTCAGAAAGCTTTCAATAAAAGTGAATTTACCTGCTTAAACATTTTGTTCATAACATTTTATGTCTTGCATAATCATATTTAAATGGAATGTGGTAAAGTCATCAACTGACAATTAAATGCTCAAAACGCTACTTAAATATTCGTTTCAAGTTTTGGCACATGACCAGCCATTTCAGAGGTGGGGCTAAGTTGATTACATTGACCTCAGTGCTCAACTGGTACTTATTTTATTGACTCTGAAAGGACAAACGGCAGAGTCGACCCTGGCAGAATTTGAATTCAGAATGTAAAGATGGACAAAATGCTGTTAAACATTTTGACTGATGTGCTAATGATTCTACCAGTTCGCTGCCTTAATGTTTAATGTTACTCAAATATTAAAATGTAGAAAAACACTGAAAGGTCAACATAATTGAAGCAGACATTGAAATATCAAATATTTATCCTTCACAGAAAAATGTGTTTTAAAATTCTCCCCAATTTGTTCAATTAAAATAGATACTTTTCGTCTATGAAAAACAAAATTGATGCTTATGTTTTTCTTTTTTTTAATGCTAAAATTATTTTAATTATATTTCAATTTTAAAGTTTTGTATGTGAGGCATAAATATATAAGTGTGACTGCTTTGTACTGATTGATATGCTTAATCTACATGGAAAGGTCATCAATGTAACATCTCTTAGATTACAATATATGATGATGATCATCATCATTTAACGTCTATGTTGGTGTGGGTTGGATCCAATGGACCTAAAGACTGTATTGTGCTCTAGTGTCTACTTTAGCATGCTTTCAACAGCTGAGTGCCTTTGCTAATGCCAACCACTATATAGAGTGTGCTGAGTGCTTTTTTTTCATGTCACCAGCACTAGTAAGGCTGGGGGCTATTTCATATGAGGAGATAAGTGGTAAAGGCAAGAGAAAAGGGTCCAGAGCAGAACAGGTTTCTTGCTGTAGATGAGCTATATGACTACTCATATTTTAGATGAGAGGATAGAAGTGATTGAGCAGAGCCAGAAAACAATGAGGTGGGAGAGGAGATGACTGACAGTGCTTAGCAGCAGAATAGTAATGATGAAACAGTAGACAGGGGAAGGACGAGAGAAGGGTGATGGATAGGTTATAGGAGTATGTGGGGAAGAGAGAGGCAGGCATAGTGCATGAAGAAGCTGAGAAATATATGGAGGTGGGGAAGGAGAGATAATTGTTGATTCTGTGGGAGTAGTGGTAAATGAGAGTGTAAGTGAAGAGAACAGTATTAATGGATGAAGAGTGGCTAACAAATGAAATGGTTCTGAGTAGTAAGAAAATAAGTGATACCAAAGAAAAGCTGCAGTTAATGAGATGATGGGTGGTAAAGGTGTCCTGAGGAGGAAGGAAATTGGGTGAAGGGCCCACCTGTGCAAATACACACACACACACCTCCATCAGAACTCAGTTCCACTGAGGTTTTCTTGAGATTCTTTGTCATCACTTCTGTAAGGTTCAAGGTCCTAAGATCAGCCTTCACCACTTTATACCATGTTTTTCTGGGTCTCCCTCTTCTGGAAGCTCCAGCCACATTAAGTGGTTGGCAACTACATCTGATTCCTCTTGTGCTTAGATTTTTTTCTCAATGCATTTGTACTTTGTTGTTCATGCTCATTTACATTGCACATCCAATGGAGCATGCTTGCTTCATTTCTTTCCTGTCTTCTCAGATCCTCTGCATTATATATATATAAATTCTTAAATATACTCAAATACCCAAAATTTCAAGGAGTTCCTGCCTTAAAAACAGGAACTAAACCACAGTTATTTTATGTTCTTTGCTACATTGGTTTCTATTAACCCATTTATTCTATCAGAAGAATTTTTATTCATTAAGATAGAAGAAATACA
>NC_068991.1:40806445-40815427 GCF_001194135.2 Octopus bimaculoides | reverse complement strand
TATATATATATATATATATATGGGCTGTGATGTGCAAATTGTTGCCGTTTTATATTTTTAATTTCATGCATGCACATTGTTTTTGATTTTTGTCAACTACACAGTATGGTAGGGTCAGTTGGGCACTGTCTGTGCGGAAAACAGCACTATTACGCAATTCACTCTGCTAGAAGTTTGGAAATGACATGCTGTACTGCTTGGCATTCGTGCCGGAAGCTCCAGTACAAACATTTCAGAGTGTTTCAGTGTCAATGCTGAGAGTAATAAAACCCAAACATTCAGCCAACATCTTGGTGTTTGCAGTGATCACTGGTGATGGCAACAATATGCTACCCACACAGCCTCAGACTCAACATGAAGTCCTACATCAAGTGCCTGGAGGAGGTAGTGCTGTCCCAAGTCAAGAGGGTGGCTGCTGGAAGACCCTGTGTCTGACAACAGGACTCTGCATCATGCCACAAAAGCAAGAGAACCCAGTCATGGCTGTCAGACAATTTCTACGACCACATCACCCCTAACATCTGGCCACCTAACTCCCCAGACTGCAACCCCCTTGATTATTATGTGTGGGGCGCAATTGAGCGAGAGACCAAAAAAACTTCTTGTAACACCAAAGATGAACTGAAGGCAAGGATTATGGCAACATTTACCAACTTAAACAAGATTGTCCAAGTTGCAGGAGATTCCGAAGTCGTCTGGAGGCCATGGTTGAATTTTGTGGCGAGTTTGAATAAATTTCTCTTTAGTATTTCAAGATATTTTAATATATTTTGGTAAATATATCTGTTAAAATCAGTGTTATTTTCATTTTTGCGTAATTTAGATGATAGTTTATTCACCGCACCCTGTGTGTGTCTGTGTGTATATATGTGGTCTGATCTATAGGTATCCACACTGTTGGCATAGTAATGAAGCTAAAGCATGCAGTGTAAAGCCGCTTGGCACAAATTGACATTGAACTCTGCTGTGCATGCGCACTAAGTTTTAACGTTCTAGCTCACTTCCACCGTTTACAGCAGTGCTTGGAAGGAATGTGTGTAACATATGATCATTACATTGACCATGACAGAGAAAGTTGACCAGAGAACCTGCATCAAATTTTGGCAAGAGTTTGGCAAAACCTGTTCAGAGGCCTATGCAAAGTTTTCAAACAGTTTTCATTGGTCTCAAAACAATCAAGGAGATCTTGTCCAACTAAACTCCAAGTGTCTTTTTGGTCATCTGAAAACAGTTTTGGCACAAACTTGGCAGATACACAGTTCATACCCAAATCTTCAGTGATAATGGTCTGAACTGAACCGTAACTAATCTGCACATCCTCTGATAACTCACGAATGGTGATTCAACGATTTCCCCTCACAGCTGCATGCACATCTGCAATGTTTTTCTCACTTCTGCTGGTTGCGAGTCTCCCAGAATGTCTGTCAATATCGATATTTTCCGGCCATCTTGGAAACATCTGAACCATTCATACACTTGTTTGCAACTCATGCACTCCTCTCCATACACTTTCTGCAACTTTACATGTAAAATTACATATCAATAAGGATTACATGTAAAAAGTCATACATGATAAATATAGGGGGCACAAAGCAAATGAGAGGTTGATAAATATAGGAATGAAAATGGCAGACCGCCTAAATTGTCTAAAATTTCTAATACATCTAAAATATGAGATAAAAGTGACACAAGATGTCAAGGTTAAGAACAGTAAATAAAAAGGTTCCGAAAAATAGGAGGGTGTTCCATCTACGGCCGTTTCAGGGGTACATTACCGGTCAGGGTTAAAAATTAAAACTTCCATATATGTAATGTCCCCATCATCAAGATGATGTATTCCTTGGTGGCTGCCATCATTTTATTGCCCACAAGGGGCCAACATAGCGGGGACAATACAATCTAATCTTCGGGGTCAGAGGAAATGGATGAAAAAACATTGAGATGCATTTAAAAATTAAATATATAAAAATATGTAAAATGAATGATAGACGAACAAAAGACAAAACAAATGAGGTGATGAAATGGGATTATGCTCCAACTCCACAAGCCCTGTCCCACCACCGATACTTGTGATAAGGTCTATGGCATGTTCACGAGGTATCTTTCATGCTCAGCACTCATGCCACACACTTTCATCTATTTTTGAACATTTCTCTGACAGGCATTTCCTTTTCAGGTGAAAAGTGAAAAAACTCACTGGCCCCAGAACAGAGATGAAATTGCCTGTTGCCATTCCTTTCATTCTCGACTTCCATATCACCTCTCTCGCGATTGCTACTACCATGAGAAAACAATTCTTACCTTCTTTTGTTAGAAAATCAGGTGGGTCAATTTTTATAATTGATTCAGACGACAGCTGTACTCTTCTTGTGTCAGATAACAGGTGTTCTGCATAAGCCCACACTTTTGACACTTCTGGACACTGAACAATAGAGTGCAGGATGGTTTCCCTATCCTGCTCGCATGTTGGACAGGCTGATGGGCTGGGATGACCATGTCTAGTAAGCTTATCCCGAACGGGTAAGGCTCCAAAGTTATCCAATGTCTTCGGCCCGAACGTCCATTGGAACAAACTGTCCAGTTGATTATTATCCAGACCCAGGGTCTTCCCTAGGGCATCATCACAACCAGACTCTACCAACCTGCTATAAAAGTATGCGGTTGTACCAAAACCACTGGCATTGCCTGAGTGACAGAAAAGCAGGAGAGCCTTACAACACTCTGTGTACCATGTACCCAACTTCGATCTTCGATGGAACCAGTTTTCCCATCCGACAAAACTAGTGAACCTGGGAAACATCCGTTTCGCCAGCAGAGACCACACCCATTCACCATCCAGAGGAGCCAAAGATGTCTCAACCTCAGCGCATGTTTGCACATCAACAGCCAAGGCATCCCTAGTCCACCCTTTAACGGTTTTTGACAGCAGATAGAAAGTCTCACAAGTGGAGTCGAGGCCTTCCACAAGAAGTGGAAGATCTGTCTCTCCAACTTGCCCAAACATGAATCTTATACAATTCATAAGGCAGACCATCAAAACCCGGTACCTTACCTATATCCTTCATAGTCTCTATCACTTCCTCAGGTGTGATCAACCCTTCACAGCACTCCATATCCTACACCGAGAGATGTGGCAGCCCAGCAAAGAAGTCTGTAAGGTCCAACCTACTATCCAGTCCATCGACCCCCACCCTGGAAAAGCTAAGCTGGGCAAAGTACTCCTGAAAGGTCTTACAAATCTCCTCAGGTTCGTTTATCAATTCACCTTGTTGGTTGACCAAAGATCAAACTATGGAATCAATATCCACATTGGGTTTCCACCTCTCGGGGGCCCATCCAGCAGCCTTGATTCCCTCGCAGCCCACTGCGCGAATGTGCTTGGTTTCGAGGTGCTGGTTAAGTTCCAGTCTCTTCATCTTCACCTGGGATGCACTGCCAGTCCTCATGACTTCCTATAGGGCCTTAACTATATCTTCTTCCCGCTTACACTCTCTAGCCACTAAACCTATGCTATATCTAATAGACTAAAATTTAATTACCCGAGCAACGGAATAACAAGAGGACCTTGCGACATTCCATATGTCACTCACTCAACCAAGATCTACAAAAGCACTAGGTTTCCCGTTCACCATCCAGAAGAATCCAGAGATGCCTCAACCTCAGTGCATGTTTGCTCCTCAATGGCCAGAGCATCCCTAGTCGTCCCTTTAACGGTCTTTGACAGCAAATAGAACGTTTTACAACTGGCTTCGAGCCCTTCCACATAAAGCAAAAGAGCTGTCTTTCCAACCTGATCAACCTCAAATCTGGGCAAGGAATGACGGTTAGGCGGTAGGCAGTGATGGATGCGATGAACACATTGGCCACCTCTGCCTTCCCTTTCAGGGACAGTCACCGCCAAGATCAGGTCCTGACTATGTGAGCTACCCTGCTCGAAACCTCAGCCCAGTTCTTCTCTACCTGGAGGTCCAAACCAAACCAGAACCCTAGCAACTTAATTTGGCCCTCCATCCAACGTCCTACGATGCTGTCTGAAGGCATCGACTTGCCTCTCTAGGTGCTGAGTTGCTAGCCGACTAATTTTTCCCAATTAAAAATTGCAAAAAGGAAATTGAGTAAAGAAGAAAAAATAAAAGAAACGAATGAAATTAGGAAAGAACGATAAAAATGAAGCACAGTGCCCACTTGACCCCTTGAGTTGAATGATTACATTTATACATGATTTTTTGACAGTCTTTCCTCTTTTTTTTCCCTCTACTGTTCATATTCCACTACAGACGGCGGAGTTTCATGCAACCATATCCTGTCCATCACACTTACCAATCCACCGAATGCATCCACAAATCCATCAAAATCCCCTGTCCCACACCAGAGCTCCTCTATCATCTCCGTCAAACTCCTCTCTGGACAGCCTCATCCTCACCAGTCCCTTCCACTCCGCCATTCTTCTCTCCACCTCCACACTCCTTTCGCAGACCATCAGGAATCCCTTACAATTACATTCCTCTTCCCCTGTTGCTTCTCTTCCCACTGCTTGCATACTTTCAGGTTTAGGTTGTTCCTCACCCCTTTGTGGCCTCCTCTTGGCTTCTATTGCTGGTCCCTGTGAATACTCTCCTGTCCTAGCCTTCCTTCCTCCTTTGGGGCTGACAAACCCATCATTCCCTTTCTCTACCTCTTACCTCAATCCCTTCCTTCTCCTTTGCATCACTGCCACACTTAACATCGCCGCTGTCCTTCCCCGTTTCAGCTCTCTCCTTCCCTGTTTCAGCTCTCTCCTTCCCTGTTTCAGCTCTCTCCTTCCCTGTTTCAGCTCTCCCATCTCCTTTTCCTGCTCCCCTTCCCCTACCTTCTCGCTCTGAGCATGCTCAAACCTGGGGCACTGCATCTTCACATGACCCCTCACTCCACATATACAACAATTGGGTTGTCGTCCCTCTACAACAACCTTCAGCACACCTTCCTCTGCAATCTCAATCTGGTAGGGGACTTGCCCTATGTCCCCAAATGTGGAAAAAAGCCATATCTCTACACCAAATCCCCACCAGTTTAACGTATTTGTCTCTCCCATCAGTCCCAGTTCTAGACTGTCCTCAGTGGCAGCCAGAACAGCTGCCACCAACCACTCTGTCTTGATTTCAGGCAGCACTCTTGCCACTCTGACTCGAACGCTGTGCCCTCCCCCATACGTGGGCAACAGCACTACCCTGCTTGAACCCAGAATGGTGGTGGAATGTGAGACCGCCCCATCTTTGGTGGCAAACCTCACCTCCACTGCGCTGCACCTCCTCCTCTGCCAATAAAAGTAGCCTTCCTTGTTACATCTCCCAGATACTCTTCAACATCGTCCTCCGACAACCTTTCCATCCTGCTGATGGCAACCGCTTGTGTGCGGTACACCACCGTCTCGTCGCTCCCATCCTTCACTGTCTCCTGTGGATAGATAGTGTCTCCCACCCTCTGCTTAAGTTGTTCACCTCTCAAAACCTCCTCCATGTCAACCTCCATCTGCCTTGCTTCCAACAGTGCAGCTGCCTTTGCTGCAGCAATCCTTGCATAGCTTTCCATGATAGGAAAAGCTAAGCCTTTTCTCACTCACAACGGGGAGAAAAACAGCAAAAACAATAACAGTAGTGAATAACGAACACACGTAAGTCACTTCAACAATAATAATAATTGTAATAACAACAGCGAGTCTCAAAAACACAATCCTCCTCCGTCACACTGTGGTCAAAAATGACTAAACTAGAAAAATGGCTGCCATCATACTTGATTCTTTATTATCCACTAGGGGCCAACATAGATGGGGACGGTACAATCTGAGGGGTCAGATACAATGAAATAAATTTTATATAAAAATGCAGTTAAAAATTACATATAATACATGCAACAAATGATGACAACAGAGATGAAGTGGTGTTTGGCTTCAGCTCCGACCCCATGAGCCCCAATTCACCACTGATACCTTTAACCCTTTCATTACCAACCTGGCCGAAACCGGCTCAAGCTCTGAGTACAAATGTCTTGGTTTCATAAGTTTTGAATTAAAATCTTCCACCAAATCTTAGTCACAATTTACGTTCCTAACACTAGCTGAATGATAACTAAGTTATTTTACTAAATCCTTTGTTATATTTAAAGTAATTGAAAGAAACACAGAGCCTCTCAAAATAAATACAGTAACAAAAGGGTTAAGACACTTTATGGTATATTCACATGGTTACAACCACTCGCAACACTCATGCTACATATTTCCATCTTTCGTTAAACATTTTCTCCAACAGACACCTCTTCTCTAGCTCTTTTTTATTTTTCAAGTGAAAAGTAAAATATCTTTGTAAGGCAAGGCTAGAGATGAAGCTGCCTGTTATTACTCCTTTCGGCATTCCTTCGATATAACTTGACAAAACCAAAACAAACATTCGACTGTTTCCGTGACAACTCGACAATTCACTTCGGATATCTTCATAACCTCCATGACAGCTGCTAAAATGGGAGGAAGAGAAAAACGCTAATGGGTTGTGTGTGCATGTTTGTTCTTGTCTGAGTGTTTGTGTGCTTGTTCTTGTTTGTGTGTGTGCATGCTTGTTCTTGTCTGTGTGTGTGCATGCTCGTTCTTGTCTGTGTGTGTGCATGCTTGTTCTTGTCTACACACAGACAAGAACAAGCACGCACACACAGAGACAAGAACAAGCACACACACACACTCAGACAAGAACAAACATGCACACACAACCCATTAGCTTTCTTCTCTTCTTTCCATTTCAGCAATTGTCATGAAGATATCCGAAGTGAATTGTCGAGTTGTCACGGAAACAGTCAAATGTTTGTTTTGGTTTTGTCAAGTTAAATCGAAGGAACGCCCTTCCTTCATCCTCGTCTTCCATACCACTTTTTCGCTATTGTTACTATGATGAGAAAACAATTCTTACCTTCATTTGACAGAAAATTAGGCGGATCAATTTTTATAATTGACTCAGTCGATAGCTGTATTCTTCCTGTACCAGACAACAGATGTTCCGCATAAGTCCACATCTCCAACACCCCTGGACACTGAACAAAAGCATGCAGGACAGTTTCTCTATCCTGCTCACATCTTGGGCAGGTTGGCGTGTCACATTGACCATGTCTTGGGAGCTTATCCCAAACGGGTAAGACACATCTGTAACATTGCCAGGTCAAGGACTTTTGTAAGTTATCTAATGTCCTCAACCCAAATGTATGAGAAAACAGGTTGTCAAGTTGAATATACCTGAGACCCAGAGTCTCCCCCAGGGTCTCCACCACAGGTATCATCACATCCAGCCTCTACCAACCCTCTATAGAAAAATGCTGTAGACCTGCCACCGCTGGCATTATCTGAGCGATGGAATAGCAGGAGGGCCTTGCAATATTCCATATGCCATTCACTCAACCGAGATCTACAAAAGCACCAGGCTTCCTGTCGACTGAAACTAGCGAATGAGGGAAACGTCTGTTTCGCCAGTGGAGACCACACCTGTTCACCATCCAGAAGAATCCAGAGATGTTACAACCTCAGTGTGTGTTTGCGCATCACAGCCAAGGCATCCCTAGTCCTCCCTTTAACAGTCTTTGACAGCAAATAGAACGTTTTACAACTGGCTTCAAGCCCTTCCACAAAAAGTGAAAGAGCTGTCTTTCCAACTTGATCACCATGAATCCTGCAAAGAACAACGGTTAGGCGGTAGGTAATGACCAATACGATGAACACATTGGCCACCTCCGCCCTCCCTTTCAAGGACAGTCACCACCAAGACCAGGTTCTGAATATGTGAGCCACCCTGCTCAAAACCTCAGCCCAGTTCTTCTCTACATGGAGGTCTGGACCAAACCAGAACCCTAGCAACTTAACTGGGCCCTCTATCCAACGTCCTACGATGCTGTCTGAAGATATCGACTTGTCCCTCCAGGTGCCTAGTTGCAAGCCAACTGATTTTTCCCAGTTAATCTTTGCTCCTGCCACCGTCTCGTAAACCTCAATGGCCTTGCCTACCTCCTGTAAGTGTTGCATTTTGGTCACGCTGATGGTGATGTCATCCGCATAAGCTGAAACCAACTCTCCACATCCTGACTCTCTCGGGGTGCCACTCAATCTTCGCAGTAATGGCTCAAGAGCCATCACATATAAAAGCAGTGAGAGTGGATACCCTTGGCGAACCGAGTGTTTGATACAGAACGGTCTCAATAGAAAACCGTTCACCTGAATGATAGAGTCAATGTTTTCATACAATTCCATTATCCACTTAAGGAAGCCAAGACCAGGCCAAACTGTGGAAAAACAGAAAGGCTGCCATCATACTTGTTTTTTTATTACTCATAAAGGGCTACATAGAGACGCTTTACAATACTCTCTTGGAATCGTGTTCCTATCTGTTTTGGCCTTGTGCTCTGGAACATATTTCTGGCATATCGCTTGCACAATAGACATGAAACATTCTAATTTCATGTCAATATCTGGTGTGGAGAGACATTTTGGCCAATCCTCCCTGAGGATCTCTTTCTGGATCGATTTCCAGTCTGCTTTGTGGAATTCAGATTGGAGAGATTTTGGGTGCTTCCTTTAGGCTGTATGTCTCTGGTTACTTTCGGTCCAAACATAGACAGCTCTATTATGTTGTGATCCGAGACTAATGTCGGTGTCACTTTCACATCATGAATAATGTCCATATTGTTTGTGAAGCAGAGATCCAGAATGTTTTTCACCCTAGTTGATCTGAGTACAGCTTGCTCCATGAATAGGGCATTGGTGAGGTTGAGCAGGGACTCCCTATGCTTGCTTGCAATGAGTCATTCCTGAGAGTATGAGACCTTCAGGCTATTTGACGTTGGGCAAGTTGAAATCACCCATAAGAAATATGCTCATGTGGTGTTCCAGTTTCATGAGAATTTCTTTAATTCTTGGGAGGCAATCTTCAATATATATCATCATCATCATCATCATCATCATCGTTTAACGTCCGC
>NC_068991.1:40800977-40806345 GCF_001194135.2 Octopus bimaculoides | reverse complement strand
ATATATATATGTATATATAAATACATGTATGTATATATACACATGTATATGTATGTATATATATGTATATATATATATGTATATATAAATATATGTATGTATATATATATATATATATATATATGTAAATACATGTATGTATATATATATATATATATATGTGTGTGTGTGTGTGTATGTATACACACACACACACACACATATATATTTATACACACACATATGTGTACAATGTATGGGGGTTTAGTTCACTGGTGATCCAAACTCCCAGTGATTAGATATGCTAGGTAAGTGCTTTAATGGATTACTGAGGCTCCAAGGTTATAGCCAAGATAGTAATTATTGAGCCATTGCAGATTTCCGATGCAACAGATGTATAATTGTTAAACAGGATGTCAAACATTAAGGCAAGGCAAACATCTCAAGTCATATACAATATTATTATAACAACAAATTCAAAATCATACAGCTGTTTCTGGGATATCCCCCAGATATGGGATATTCTGTCATCACAGAGAAATAGGGGGGGATGAAAATGGTATATATCAATAAGACGACAACATAGAGGAAGGGTGTAAAAGAATGAGATGGAAAGCGAGAAGAACAAAGAAGCATAAAAGTTCATAGTTCAACTTTCTGAAGTTATAGACACCAGAGAATGAGTCCTTAGGTACAATGCTGCATAGATCTATGAGTGTAAGTCTTTAGGTGAAACCCTGTGTATATCCATGTGGGTTAAAGTCCTGATATAGTAGACATCCCAAGAAAAAGATGCGAACATATCAACGTTCAATAACAGAATGGTAGCGGAGGTGGCTATTAATTGGTGAAAGTAAACAAAAAAAGAAAAGAAATAGAAAGTGAGGTAGATAGAGTGGGGGGGGGGGGGTCAGGATTGACTATAGCATAAAGTAAGGTGCATATGTGTATGGTGTCTAAGAATTGTGTACGGGGTGGCCAAGAAGATGAGAGAGAGGAAGAGGAGGTAGAGGTACCCTATCTTTCAACCCTTTTCATTTCTTAGCCCAAGTGTTGATAAAATAAGTGTTATTAATATTGTTATTAACATAGTTTATTTGATTCAGCTACATGCCTCTTGTCCTAAAATCAATCTCTTGTACTTTAACAAAAGAAATTGGTGGTTGAAGTTCTATATATTTTACATTTCAGGTTGTGGGAAGCACATTGAAAGTGTGATGAAAGATGTTCCAGAGGAGGACAAATGTAAATGTGAGGTTCCCAACCCTAAATCATGTTCAGCAATTTGAAAATATGTTTATTCCTTCAGTTTACCAACTGAAAATGCAGTAACATGAATATTGTGTTATCTCTATTTTCATCAACCATGAATCATTAAAAGTGTTAAACAATGTCGATTTTGTTGAAGTTTTTCTTTCATATGTTTTCTCATGGATAAAACCTGATTATCTTACTGCATTTCTGTTTTTGATGTGGCATTATTTCACTTGAATAATGGTGTTGCTCTAGTGTAAGTACTGCAATCCCATTTTAGTTCCTAGTTAAATTTCCTTTACATTTGTAATGCATTTCAAATACTTGGCTGTTTTAAATTTCTATACTTGTCCTCATTTTTACGATGAGACCTGATTTTGTACTTCTATAAAAATACAATTTGGTGATCAGAGTTTTTTTGATCTAATCTTATTTGGAACAAGAGTCTGAAGTTTTTTAAGTAAAATTCAAAAACATTATTTAGATATATGTACATTTATTCAACCACATATGTCACGTTTTGTTCCATTACCTTTTGCCATATTTAAGGCAGCCTTATGATCCCATTCTCTCAAAACTTGGCATCTTTCTGAATCATGGACTGTTCTAAGTGGTTTTTACAAACTTCCAAAGAATCGAAGTCTTTCCCATTAAGAGAATTTTGTAGGGTTTGAAATAAATAGTAATCTGAAGTTGCAAGATCAAGTGAATACAGTGGATGTGGTAGGGCATCCCAACCAAGCTGTACCAATTTCTGCTGGTTCTGCAAGGATTCATGAAATCTAGTGGTGTCCTGAATGAAGACGACACCCTTCTGATTGACCAATTCTGGATGCTTTTCATCAATTGCATCCTTTAATTGGTCTGATTGGAAACAATAATTGTCTGAATTAAACAGCTGAATTTGCATGAGCATGTAATACACAATACCCTTCCAATGCCTCCTGATACTAAGCATCAACTTCTTCAGATACTACCAGCTTCTGGAGTGATTAAAGGTGGTTCATTTTGTTTTCTGATGAACTTTGTTTGCTGTACATTGTTGTAAATAATCCATTTTTCATCACATGCGATTGTTCTATTCAAAAATGTTTAATTTTTGTTGAGTTTGAGCAGAGAATCTAAGATGGAAATGCAGTCCATTAGATTATGAGGCACCCAAATATCAGCAATTTGGGTACCCAAATAGTTGTAAATGCGTTATGACGCATTTACAATTTGGTTGTCATCAATGCCAGGATGTTCATGGTCTTCCAGTTCAAAATTTTCACTCCTTAACTTCATGATGTTAACCCTAACCCTAACCCTTACAAACAGTCCTCTCAGCTATGGTACTATCTCCATAAATTGTACATAGCATTTTCCTCCTTTCTGGAAGAAAAGAGTATCAAATGATGAAACTGCATCTCGTATTCTTCCATTTTTATTTTTAATGTAAAAACAGTAGAAATGAAAAAAAAAGTATCATAGAGACTATGCATATCCTGCGCGCACACAGGGTTAAAATAAAATTTAATTTAATAAATATATTCTCAGAAGAATTCATATTTCAACAAAATTACATCAAGAGTTATTTCCCCTACGTATTTATACAATATGTAACAGAAAAAAACGCATTTTGATTCACCAGTCCGCCAAAATTTTATGAGTTCAAGCCTCTCAACCAATGAGTATTTCTGCCAAATTTGGTGAAAATCCATTCAGCCACTTTCCAGTAATAAACTATTCCCACAGTAATCATATAGTGACTTGTTGAAACGTTACCTTTCAGAAAATATATATATGTCATATGCTTCTATCACATGAGAAACAAAATCACCTTGTTTAAATGCCACTTGAAAAGTGATACAAACTTATTCCAACTTTATGTCCAACTTTTTCTCTTAAATTGTTGAGTTATTTTGTATTAGATATAAAACGTCCTGTGATGGCTGGAAGAACTGTCTTTTTGATGTCACTTGAGTAAATCCCCATGCTTATTAACATGACAAAAGTTTATACATGATCTGTTATTGGCAACTTATAACTATGTTGTCAAAGTTGTATATATTTTCTTAATATGCACAGATATTCACATCAAGGAATACATATATATGATCCTAAATAAGACAGTGTGTAACAAAAACAACTGAATGATGCTTTTATGGGAAACAACATTGGAGAAGGAAACCAGGTGTGTCTTCTATAAGGAGTAATGAAGAAAAACCATGAAAATGGTCTATCACGCAAACTTCTTTTTTCACATCAAAAGAATAGAATGAATGTGTTTACAGTCTTATACCTTCACAGCTAAGCATTCTAATATTTAAGGTTTTATTTCAGTTTTTCTAATTCATGCTGTGTTGTGCATCATCTATATTGTTTAATTAATGAAAATCTATCTGAAGTACTATTATGCAAACTAAGCTATCCTCTTCTGTATTAGCACAATCTATTACTGCTTTACATGCTAAATATCTCATGCTCTTGATGGGGGAAAGATACTGGGTATGTCTTTTCTATTGAGTAATCAACAAACCATGAAATTTTCCATCAGGAAACTCCATTGTTCTTTTTTGTTCTGCACTGTCTAAAAATGGCTGAGGGAGCAGGATGCCCACCAGCCTCCACCACTGACATGAAAATTCAACACTTTCAAGGGATGGTTCTGGCAAACCAGTGAGTGACCATTGATGAGATGGTATATTCTCTGCAAATTATTCATGGTTCTGCATACAAAATCATCCTTGACAGATTTCACCTCTGCAATGTATGTGCAAGATGAGTACCAAGAGAGAACTTACTGAAATGCATAAGTACAACTGTGTGGAGATCTATCAATGCTTAGTTGACCACTACAGTGATGAAGGCAAAACTGTTTTAGGAGAAAATAGTCACAGGAAATGAGACCTGGGTTCATCATTTCAAGCTAAAATCCAAAAGGCAGATCATGGAGTAAAAACACTTGCAATCGCCAGTGAAAAAGAAATTCGAGATAACAGGAAAAGTGATAAGTTTTTTGGGATACACAAGGGCCTATACTGGAACATTATCTGGAAAAGGGGGTCTACAGCCACTAGTGAAGGGTTGGCCAACAAACTAAAACAAGTAATTTGCACCAAACACCAAGGTCTATTGTCAAAGTAAGTGTTATTGTTGCACAACTATGCATGCCACACCATTGAAACCATTGAAAAATTGGGTTTCGAGGTACTGAAACACTGCATACTGTCCAGATCTCACCCCTTCTGACTATCACCTCTTTTGACTGCTCAAACTTCCTTTATGAAAAAGCTCAGAAAGCAGTGCATAAAAAGCTGCATGAGCAGCTGAAAACCTTTTCCATTGATGAGGTGGCATGTTTTATGCAAATTAGTCATGGTTCTGCATACAAAATCATCCTTGATAAGCTTCACATCTGCAAAGTCTGTGTGAGATGGGTGTTGGTTGCTTGAAGAAGTGCATCAAAAAGCAAGTAGACAATGACAAAAAGTTATGTAACTGTTCAATGCCGTGCTTTTGTTTTAATAAATTACAGAAACAAGAATGTGTGCAATTATTGACTTACCTTCATATATGCTTTTGTTATTCATTTTTACGTATGTTTTTTCTACTAGCATGTATCGATGTATATATTATTGAGACATTGTTTTACAGCTGGATACCCTTCCTGTCACTGAAGCATTCCAGGTTTCAAGAAAAGGATCCCATAATTTAGATGTCTTTGTGTGAAGTGAGTTGATGATTTGTTGACAGCAGTGCCAACAACACTGTTCACAGCTCACAACTTTCATGGAACACATATGCAAACAAATACGCTGACACATATACATACATACATAGACACACATACACGTGTGTGTGTGTGTATATATATATATATATATATATACAAGAATAAGGGCAGGGAATCGTCAATTAATAATAGAATTAACAATTTTGCCAAGTAGTTCAGTATGAAAAAACCTTTAGCGGTAAAACCATTTATCATCATAAATATACAGGGATTAGCATTGAGTTGCTTCTCCAACATACTGAAAATTTAGAAATAGCAGTCAAAGAACTACTGATTCTAAACTACAAATTTTTCTCTAAACGGATGGCGATATTTATGGCACACCTAGAACAAAAAACCAGCGTTTAGAGAAAAATTTGT
>NC_068991.1:40782460-40800459 GCF_001194135.2 Octopus bimaculoides | reverse complement strand
AAAAATATTAAAAAATATAAAAATATAAAATCCAAGTAAAAAAGGTGAAAAGCTTATACATAGGCACAATATAGAAACCTATCAGTACAATCCTATCAATAAAAATATTTAAAAATATATAAGAAATGTAAGTAATAACTATAGAGAGATAAAAAGCTTATAGATAGACACAAAATAGAAAGCAAGTCCTATCAGTAAAACTCAGGGGGACCAAAAACGTAGCAAATATTTGGCTACATGTGGACATGATCCGAAAAGTTCAGTCTTTGAATTTAGACATGTGGTGGGGTCTAAACTGCCTTTCCAGATGAGCCATCTTTCCATATCACATAGACCGCATATCACAAGACATAGTTATTAAGTAATAAAGGTGATACACAGGTTGTGCATGTCATTACAACAGTAGTGGTGGCAGGCTATGATGATGGCAACACGTGTTCACAGTAAAACAAAATGTTGCTTAATAATTACTCTTATCACTTAATATGTGCCAAGAGAAAGAAAAACAATAAACAATAGCCACACACTCATATAAGCACACAAACACACATACATGCCTATATATATATGTATATATGTGTTAGAGTGAAGCTGTACACATTTGTCCATGTTTGTGTGTGTGTATACATATGATGGTAGTCTCTTGTCTGAGAAAGATGGTTCTGCTGCTGAACAACCTGTGGAAATTTGTTTATATTGATGAACTATATGTACTGTACATTAACTCACTCCCCACATCAAATCGACAGACTGAACAGGTGTACATTGTACATGTCAAGAATTGAAGTGATCACAGAACAATGTGGGATGAAGTATCTTGCTTCTTTGGCTTGCGCTTCCATCAATGTTTTAGATGTAGCTTCTGGTGGCCACTGGTTGGAGTCTCAGATCAGGACTTGGTTGGGGTCTCTGATAAGGGTTTGATAGAGATCTCTGAAGTGGATTTGGTCGGATCTTCAGAGAAGGACTTGGCTGGCTCCCTTGACAAGTATTTGGCAGGGACCTACAATGAAGACTTGGTTGGGGGCCTCTGACAAGGTCTTGGAAGGGTTTCTAATGAAGTTTTGTTTGGTGACTTTGATGAAGACCTTGCTGAAGCTTCTGGTAATTTATTCTTGGGTAATGAGGATTGGGCAGAGACTCAGATGCAGATTTAGGGTCAACTTCTAGTGAAAGTTTGATCTGCAACTCTGATAACATCTCAGATGTACTTTCAGTTGATTTAACGATAAGTTTCTCAGAACGACTGTTTTCTTTAATTACTACCTGCACTGTGTTCTGCTTTGTCAAGAATTTGTTTTAAATGGAACCAACCTTTGTCAGAACATTCTCTGTTGACATCAAGTTTGAGATTCTTTCCATCTTCAAAGGTTCTTCATTAGATTTTAATGAGCTTTCTTCCATAGGTTGTGCTACAGGCTTCAAACAAGTGTGTTTCTGGATTTCAATGAACTAATGCTCACATCCTCCTCCTTCTTGTCATCACCACTATCATCATCATCATCAGCAGCAGCAGCAGTTTTCAAAGGGACAGAAGCTAAACTGGATTCCTGTAATGTTAGTTTAGATACATTTTTGAGTTAGTGTGTTGGAAATATTGATGGTTGGTTCGTTAAGCGTTTGTTACTGTCACTGTTTCTATTTGTGTTGTTATAACACTTTTACAGTGTATTCTTTATCTATCATCGACAATCTCAACTGTACTACGATATTGGAGGCTTAAGGATATGACATCATTGTAAAATACAGTCCTCATATATTCCATATATTCCACAGAAGAAGCTCCAGAACTTTCGATTTCAACACAAGATTTCTCTTTTTCTTTTCTTGATCATCAATGAGTTTAATGATTTCTTTCTTCCTATCAGAAGATATTTTTTCACTTTCAACAGACACGACACTAGCTATAAAGAAGGATTCAGTATAGTGGTTAGTGTACAGGATTGGAGCTGTGAGGAGTTAGAATATGAACAATGTGTGCACCTGGTGTAAGTGACACAATACCATCCAACTCTGCAATGCTGAGGTCAGTGTAGTGTCAGTAGAAAAGGCAGAGTGATGCAATACCACATTTGGGCTGGAGGTTGGCATGCATTGTCAAGCAACTCTTTACAAATCTGCCTAGCAGCCTTTTTAACAATGTGGTGTAGGATGTCCAAATGTATAGCAGTATAATCCTAGATATGAGAACAGTTTTCTATTGTGGGTCTCATTTAAATTTAGAAGAAAGTTAAAAACTGTTGGAAGTTGATGTATTTTCTGACCCTAAAGAGGAAGGCCAGTCTTTAGGATGTAATTTTTGCTATGTTGTGGATGTGGAACCACCAGAATAGACCACTGGTGATTGTGAAGCCTTATAGTTGTAATAACTTTGATTGTCCATAATGTCACTGAGTAGATGTGGTAAGATTCAAGCAAGTTTCTTTATTGTGTACTTTATGTTGTTGAAAGTAACAAGATGGATTGGCTGTTCCATTGGCGAATGTTTGCATAGTTTTTGTTCATGGAAGCATTGTGGGCTTTTCATGAGGTGTCTTAAGTTGCATGTGAACAACACTTATGATATGCAAATATTAGGTAAGAATGAAAGATGAAGTTATTTGAACTGAAGGTGATGGTAAGTAGATTGTTGTAGTAGAAAAGGAAAAGTTTGGAGATATTACTTAATTTTGGTTCACTAAATTTGACAGAGAGGATCAGCTTCACCAGTACATGTTCTGATAGAGTAATCTAACAGGAAACTTTTGACCCAAGAAACAGAGGAGCTAGTATGCATGCAGTTTAGTTTGGAGATTTGCATGTTGGACATGATAGCCTGATGAAAGCTACATTCAATTCAATGCTAGAAACTTCTCTAAGCAATCTATCAGCCTCCTAACACATTACAACCAAGATATACATAACCAGAAGAGACTAGAATCTGTGTCTATGCAAGACTTTTATGACTGGTTGTTTTTGTTGTTTTTCAACACTAGAGGAGAACTATGGTCAAAGCTTTTCTGGCCAGAGCTGTCCTAATCTTCTCTTAGGCATTGCATATTGAGGACTGCATTTTACAATGATGTTATATCCTTAAGCCTTCAATATCGTAGTACAGTTGAGATTGTAAATGATAGATAAAGAATACACTGTAAAAGTGTTATAACAATACAAATAGAAACAGTGGCAGTAACAAACATTTAATGAACCAACAATCAATATTTCCAACACACTAACTCAAACTGTAAACTGTTCCTAGACTTCGAAGACCAAACTACAAACTGCTGACTATGTCAGACTGCTACTATTTATATGTAGTGGTCTCGTCTATTCTCGTCAAAGGGTGTTGTACTCCTCCACAGCATCTCCCCTTTTGAGATTTCAAGTTCCATAGGAATAATGAAATTTTATTATTATTATTATTTAGTATCTTTTTCACTTGAGCCTTATCTCAAGGTGTTTGGTCTGCTTCCATTTTCTCATGTTGGCTCTACAGGACTCCATTACTTTCAGTGCTGGGACATCAAATAAATAAAAAAATACTTTTATAGGAATTTCTCTCCGTTCTTTGGTTTGTCTCTTCTTTAGCTGATTTATGTCTCTTATGTTCCCAGCATGGTCCTTTAATTAGATACATCATACTTCCTATTTCTTTGGTTACAGGGCCATCCTCCCAACCTTCTTGAGCATTACTGCAGGTTTTAAAATGCACTTTATCTCCTACTTCGAAATATTTTGTAGCATCTTTCGTATTTCCTTTACATCTTTTTTCCTCTGGCAATAACTTATCAAAAATCGATTTTACTCTTCTCACAAGCATCAATTCTGTGGGTGACTTTCCTGAATTTGTACTTGGATTGGGGGTTACTCTATATACCCTTAAGAATTTTGTTAGTGCTTCATCATTACTTAATTCATTCCTAACTTTTCTTAGTGCTCTTTTGAATGTGTCCACAAATCTTTCTACCAGCCCATTTGACCTCGGGTGGTAGGGAGGAGTGAAAATACGCTTTATTGCATGCATTTTACAGAAATTCTTCAATTCATACCCTGAGAATTGCATTCCATTATCAGAAACTAATGTGTCTGGAACATCGTATCATGCAAACAATTCATATAGGAACTTTATAGTTGTCTTAGCGGTTGGTTTATTGCACCTGCATACCTCTGGCCACTTTGTACAGCTGTCTACCATGATTAAATAGTAAGCACTGTTCACTGGTCTAGCATAGTTGATATGTAACCTAGACCATGGGTTCTCTGTCTCCAACCATGATTGATATAAGCCTCCAATATCGTAGTACAGTTGATATTGTCAATGATAGATAAAGAATACACTATAACAGAGTTATAACAATGCAAATAGTAATGGCAGTAGTAACAAACACATAATAAACCAACAATCTTTTACAAATCAACAATCAACTAACTCAAACTATTTATATGTATTCTTGTCAGAGGGTGTTGTACTCTTATCACAACAAATGATAAGGTATAATTTGAAGATTTGGTTGTTATTTCTTGCAGGTCTAGTGACCACATTGAAGTTCTTTATGGGCTTGTTTATAAGGTGTATTAATCCCCATTTGGAAGTGTGGATAAGAAATTTGCTTCTCAACCACATGATTTTGAGTTTAGTCCTGCTGCATGGCTCCTTGGGCAAATGTCTTCTACTATAGCCCATGACCAACTAATGCTTTGCAAGTGAATTTGGTAGATGAAAACTGAAAGACATCAGTTGTGTGTGCCTATACATAAATACACCTGCACATGCATATACATCTGGATAAACTGGGATTTTCAGAAAGAGAAATTGATTGGCTAATTTGTACATTACAAGTGCAATCGGTGAGTGGAATAGTAAAAATATGCAAGACGTTTCTCAAGTTCCAAATAGGAATTTGTCTGTGTTAACTACATCCCAGAGATGAAGCCTTGTATCTTTGTTGGAAACCGGCTCCCTCCTCAGAGGAAGATTTATAATAATTAAAAGATAGAAGAGACATACATACATATATGCATACATACATAGTGAAGAAGCCTTCGATCTAGGTTAGAAACCGCTTCTTTATTGGCAAGAAATCATGAAATAAAACTGAATAATGACATACATACATATATAGATACATACATACAAGCATGCATGCATACATACATACATATGCAGGGGTATGTAAGGTTTTTGAAAACACTGGAATTTAATGGAGAACTAAGTTTTCAGCAAGTTTGTTAACAAAGATTAAAACTCAACATAGATCTTGTGCATGATTCTCAAATGAGAATTTTATACAGGAATGTCCCTCTGAAACTGTACTTAGAATTGAGTTATTTGTTAAAAAGAACCAAGTTCACTTATCTCATTAAAAATGTAACATTAAATTGAATGAAATTGACTTCTTTCTTACAGAGCACTAAGTCACAACTTCTGAAGTGGGAAGGGAACAGTTAATTACAGTAATCCCTTGCCATACCACGGTTTACCTATTGTGGTTTATTATTTAAGCTTACGTCGATTCTTCCATGGTGTTGTTTTGCATTTATAATAAAATAAGTATGTACAAATTATAAAAATAATAAAAAAGAAACATACAGTACTGTTTCTACTTTGCAGATTTTCACCAATTGCAGGGCGTTTTGGAACATAACATCCGCGATATTTGAGGGATTACTGTTTATTGAATCCAGTACTTGACTGGCACTTTATTTTATCGCCCATGAACAGATGTGTTGCAGTACTGAGCATTTGAAACAATGTCAGCCCTGTAACAGACAAAGACTACAACATATCAGGTGATGTTAACTTACATTTTAGCCAGTTGTTGTCCTGGTGCATTTGTGGGAACATTAAGAGTAATGGAAAATTCCATGCACTTTCATGCTGAATAATTGTTATAAATTGACATGCACATGAAGTACAAACCAGAGGGGAGCAAGCACTGACAGAGGTATTATTGGTCAACAGGTAGTCATGCTACTTTGAGCTCATGTTAAAAGACCACCTTGCCCAGCATGAAGATTTACATTTTCTCCTCTTGCCAAACACACATTCTCACACACTAGCTACCTTTGTAGTGTCATTATGGAAATAAATATAATTCATCATCATCATCATTTAATGTCCATTTTCCATGCTGGCATGGGATGGACAGTTTCACAGGAGCTGGTCAGCTGAAGAGCTGCCCAGGCTGTTTTAGTATGGTTTCTATGGCTGGATATCCTTCCTAACGCCAACCACTTAACAGAGTATATTGGATGCATTTATGCAGCATTGGCATGGGTGCTTCTACATGGCACCAGCATGGATGCTTTTTACATGGCATCAGTACCTATAAGTCTGCAGGATTAGAATTGCTCAGTTGTAGAGGGATGTAGGGAACTTGCCTGTATGCATGGACAACCACAATTTTTCTTAGCTTGACATGTCTTCTCAAGCACAGCAAACCGCTAGAAGTCTCAGTCCCTTGTCATGATTCATTAAAACTAAATATCGTTGATTGGTTTTATATGGGAAACGACATGCAGCTTCAACAAATTTTCAGCTCCCAGCTGACCATAGCAAGATTTGAACTTGTTAAATTAATAACAAATAATACGTGTCTACTGCCTTTTCTATTGTATGTAATTGTTTTACACTACGTTCTTCCCATGTGATGCGTCAACACTGTCAGACGTGATGAAGGGGCGTGCTGGAAAGAAAAGTTGAAGAGCCCTTGCATTACACCACTTTCCAAATTTTTTTTTTTGACAAGTCATACTAAGGGCAATGATGGTGAGATTTGTAGTGCATAACTATAATTGTACCATCTTCTTCAAGAGTGATTTCAATGTACTAGTAAAGAGTATTAGGTAGAAAAACTCTACCAAAACTGATTAGAAAATAATTAAAAATATATATATTACATCGACTAACAGTGTATTTCGCACTTTTGGATCGTAATTTGTTTTCCCTTTAGTTGAGAGACTGCGTTTACACAATATTTCGGTAAAAAAAAGAAAAGAAAAATATTTATTATTCTAAATGTTTAATTAGTACCAGTGTGCACGTTTCTAGGAAAAGTTGAATATAACTGTTGTTATACTTTAAAAACCAAAATATATATAAACTAAATGAAGTGAAACAATATACCAATTGTTTAATATTCGAACAGGAATAAGCATTAGTATTTGAATCAACTGCTTGTCAACAACCGAGTGACTATTACGCCGGGTACCTGCTGGCAAAGTGATCTAGGGTACCGTGGGAACGAAAGAGAGAAAACTTAAGTGACATTAGAGAGTTCGGACTGGAAACATGGCCGCTCCCTCATCGCAACTAATTACTCTGTGTTTATCTCTTAACCTCGTTTGTTCTATTGTAATAGTCTTGCTCAACAAACTTATTTATGTGAATTATGCCTTTCCTAACATGACTTTGACGTGTATTCATTTCCTCGTCACTTCTGTGGGTTTGTTTATTTGTCAGCAACTCAATGTTTTCCAGCCGAAACGTCTTCCCTTCTTAGATCTATTGCCACTGGCCGCTTCTTTTTGTGGTTATGTGGTCTTCACAAACCTTTCACTACAATATAATTCGGTCGGTACTTACCAACTCATTAAGGCAATGACAACACCGTGTATTATTTTCATACAGACGTATTTTTACCATAAACATTTCTCGTTATATGTCAAATCGACATTGGTAAGTAGCATCAATCACATGTTCTGTTGTTATCACATAGCACTTTCATTTAAACATTCTGTTAAATTACGATATTTTTCTCGCATTACAAATTTATTAGCAAAGACCGTGGAAATTCCACTGTAGAGCTAAAACAATTTATAGATACTTTTGCTAAAATTCAATGCGGCCTCGTATATTTTGATTTACAAGCATTTAAGTGCATGGATGCCATCCATCATAACTTGTAAGATGATACAATCTATCACTGATATAATTAATATTTTAAAACAGGCAATTGAAACTATAAAGATATTAAAGGAATTATTCGAATTCTAGTAATGAAATTATTTCTATGATTTTCAATATAATTATAAGTGAGCTCGAGTAATATATATTTTCCTGAATTATCTTTTTGTCAGCTATATTATACAGATATATCATACACATCAACACTATTAGAAGTCGAATAAAACCAAAATGTAGTAAAATCTAAAAACTTTTAATCTGTGTATTTGATGAATCTAGATTGAAGGTGTTTTTATATGTCTACCAACTTTGAACACAAACTGCTCTCCCTTCTACATTAATGTTATTTTTCTTTTTCGCCGTTTCTCCTAATTTGAAGATAATTTTCTCATCTTTTATCCATAGTGTCACTTCTTTGTTACATCCTTTCTCTATATTGGTTACCTATTGGATTTCTCCCGTCCCATCGCAATTATTACCTTGGTCTTCTATACCCTTTTTGGTAGTGCTCGCGCCGTATATAGGGTCAACCACCTAACTGTCCCAAGGACAATGCAGCTAGTTTGCATTCCAGACGATTACATTATTCTAGGACAGCACTCACTCTATACGTGCCGAATACGCCCTCCATCCCGTCTATTTTGTTTAAAAAAGTTTCTTCGGATTCGTGTGATGCGTCCAGCTATATCAGTGGTTCCCAACCTGTGGTCCGCAAAGCTAGTAGTGGGGTCCGTGAACATGTTAAGCTGACAAACCTTTCAATTTCCTAGGGCCCGTGGGAAAATTCATTTAAATAAAAGAGGTCCTTGGTAATGAAAATATTGGGAACCTCTGAGCTATATAAATATATGAAGGCGCATGGCTTAGTGGTTAGGATGTTGCACTCAGGATTGCGAGATTGTGGTTTCGCTTTCCAGACCGGGCGTTGCGTTGTGTTCTTGAGCAAAGTTGCTCTGCGATCATTTCCTCATCTGACGTGTGGCACATGGTGCACCTGTACAGGTAATGTCGATATGATGGAGGGAGTGAGCTTATTTGAACACAAACATTTGATCACTATAAACAAATCATTTGTGTGGTTGTTCAACAAGAAATTGCCGAACCCTCATACATCGTCTCACGACAGGAGAGTCCATGGTATAATATATATGTAATATTTTGGACTAATGGGTATATGTCGATTAGTGTGTTGATGTGTTGAGTAAAGCACTGGTATGGTTTGGGCTACCTGGTGTCATCCGCAATTGAGGTATATTTCAGTTGGATCTACTTCAGGAATTCCGTAGTGTTAGTTGAGATAATAATGATTAAGTAAACAGAAGATGGATTTGGTATTAGTCTTTATTTTGTATGCAGTTGAGGGAACCCGTGGAAGAGGTAGGCCCAGGAAGACCTGGGCTGAGGTGGTGAGGCAAGACCTTCGAACATTGGGCCTCACCGAGGCGATGACTACTGACCGAGACCTTTGGAAATGTGCTGTGCGTGAGAAGACCCGGCAAGCCAAGTGAGATCGTTGCCAGTGCCCCTGGACTGGCTCTTGTGCGGGTGGCGCATAAAAGACACCATTTCGAGCGTGGTCGTTTTCGTGCGGGTGACACGTAAAAGCACCCACTACACTCTCTGAGTGGTTGGCATTAGGAAGGGCATCCAGCTGTAGAAACTCTGCCAAATTAGATTGGAGCCTGGTGTTGCCATCCGGTTTCACCAGTCCTCAGTCAAATCGTCCAACCCATGCTAGCATGGAAAGCGGACGTTAAACGATGATGATGATGGTGATGATAGGTCGAAAGGATCATCATACAAAATAAACCACATGGTTCCAAGTTTAGTTCCACTACATGGCAACTTGGACTAGTGTCTTCTATTATAGTCTTGAGTCAACCAAAGCCTTGTGAATGGATTTGGTGGACTGAAACTGAAAGAAGCCCGTCGTATGTGTGTATATATATATATATGTGTGTGTGTGTATGTCTTTGTGTCTGTGTTTGTCCCCCACATCACTGCTTGACAACCTGTGTTGGTGTGTTTACATCACCGTAACTTAGCTGTTCGGCAAAAGAGACAGGTAGAATAAGTAATAGACTTAAGAAATAAGTCCTGGGGTTGATTTGTTCGACTAAAACCTTTCAAGGCGATGCTTTAGCATGGCCGCAGTTAAATGATTGAAACAAGTAAAAGAATATATGTACACACACAAGTTCTTCAAATATTTGTTGTTTTGGGGCGTATGCATATATATATTCATATATAAAGCAACAAATATATAAAGAACCTCAAAGTAAATGACATTTTTTTGTTCAAGTTACTCCTTGTTCCATGTCTTGATTGTTATCTCTGCTAAGTGTGTGAACACTGACATTATTGAGGTACTTAGAGATGACCTTGTGTAAGCGCTAGTTGCTTCAGGAATATTCTGATTTTGTCAAATTGAATCCTCTGTAATGTGATGAGTGTGTTGGTATTACTAGGATTCAGTTAGATTCTAGGAATGAGCACACTGTCACCTCTGTGTGAGCCAGTGATTAAAGATGCCTCAACACAGTTTTCATGGAGCTGTACTTTCAAATATATGCACTATATATATATATATATATATAATAATAATAAATACCAAAACGAATTTCTGTGTGTCAGTGTGTCACACTTTCACCCCCTCTCTTACTATTCAATGATGATGCTTCTACTCCTTTTTCTGGGGAGGGGACGGTAGTAGATTGACAGTTCAGATAGTAATGGAGTGATAGTAATACTATGAGCTGTTGTGATAGAGGCGGAGGCAATGGTGATGATAGTGGTGGTAGTGGTAGCTGAGGCGGTCAAGCATGATGGTGATAGTAAGGGTTGTGAAAGACAGTGGTGATGGTGGTGGAGAGGAAGGTGATGAAGTCAAAGGTGTTGATGGTAGTGGTGTCAGAAGTCTGAATGGTGTGTGTATGGCAGTCGTGGTGGCGATGTTGGTAGTACTGATGATGGTTGAAAACAATCAACAGAAATAAAGAGGTTAGACAGAAAAAACAATTGTACTGACCCCTGAATGGGAAAACAAAAAATGTTGTTTATCATGAAGCTTTGCAATAAGTTCCAAGTCGACATATTATATCATTAATAATTATTATTATTATATAATAATTATTATATTGATCCCAAGTACCAGTTGAGAACCTTTCCCCAAAATTGCTGGCCTTGTACCAAAATTTGAGACCATTATCATCATCATCATCATTTGTTTTACCTTAGGTTTTGTTGTAGCTCTTGGAGTCTTGCATGTATAGTGGGCTTGCTGCCTGTAGCCTATGGTACCATGCTCTCTGTTCTTTTCAACTATTTAATACTTTTCTGATTATTCTGGTCATGCCAAGGAGGCAAACCTTTTGTAATAGTTCTACTGGGCACACTATTCCGGTTTCCTTTATATTGTTATTATCATCATCATCTTCATTATTATTATTTTGGTTTGGCTCACTTTGGTCTTATTCTTGGTAGGACTTATGTGGGATACTACCTGTAACTTTAGGTATCCACAGGTTTTCAGCAGTCTAAGAACCCTCCTGATAATCCTTGCTGTCCCTAAGAAACAAACTTTCTGTAGGAGCGCCACTGAGCATTCTATTTCAATTGCTTCCTGTTCCCAATGCACCAATTATTACAGGTGCAACCTTTACTGTCTGCATGCTCCAAATTCTTCCTATTTCAAATTTTAAGGAATTGTATTTTCTTTGTTTTTCTTCCTCTTTCTTTACAATCCTGGAATCAAATGCGCATGATGGGTTAATAAGTAAGCAGCTTTGCTTTACCTTATCTATAATCATTAAATCTGGACTTATTATTATATATGTTTGTGTGTTAACTAAAATTTTCTGGTTCAACTGATTATATTACATTTACTTTACACTATTATTTTCCCCTTGAAACTTTTATTTTCTATTTTATTTCAAGATCCCTATCACCATTGGTGTGTTCTTAAACAGTTACTATGACATCAAGTACAATCATTTAGGAGTCATTTTTGCAACTGTTGGAGTCTTGGTTACATCACTCTATCAAGTGGTAAGTTGTTTATTCACTTATTTTTATTTTTCTCTTTAACAGTATTAAAACATGAATCATGCTTCATAAGTTGAGAGTACAAATGTAAAGTTACCGTATTGTGTATGCAGAAAAAATGTGAAATGAAAATAAAGTTGGTGAATCACTACACCAATTTCACACGGTGGCAATTATATGTGAAACAAGACATTATGCATTTCTTTCACATTTTCTGTTGACCGTTCTAAAAGCATACAAAATTGGATTAAATATTGAAGGATGTTTACACAATTTTCTGTTTGAGTGAAAATAATGATAAAAATGTTTGGAAAATCATTGCCTTTGGCAGAGAATTTTCTCAAAATAAACAGGCAACCAATAAATAATGAAAGGACAACATTCATTATTATTAATGATAAGCTTGTGACTAAAGTACATTAGAAAATAATGAAGTTTATTTTATATCTTAGTGTTAAGCTCAGCTGTTTTTAGAATATCAGATATATGTTGAGTTAATTCTTCCACAAAGCATAAAGTTTGGGTGTTGGTCCTTCATTACAGTTTCTGAAGTGTTAAGCAGCCAAGAGAATGAGTGGTTTCTGGAAAGGATGCGAGTCTATATGTAGCTTTGCCCATGCCATTTACTTATTTGCTTGATATTTTATAATCTCAGCTCTCTGATACAGGGCATTCTATAGAGGAAATTTGAAAAGAAAATCAATATCAGAACATTCAAAGATCTACTGTGTGTTGAAAACATCATACTCATCATTTGCATTTGAGTTAGCTTACGAAACGTTGCGTTCACCAACCTGGGGGAAAACCAATCATATATATGTAATATTGAGAATTGAATAACTTCTATTTACCGAGATACTGGAGTCGATTCATTTGACTAAAAATTCACCAACGCTGTGCCCCAGCACGGCCACAGTCTAATGACTGGAACAAGTAAAAGAAGATGCACTTTAGAAGAGAAATGTTTCCTCTACGAGTCTTAAAAAGGGAAAAAGGTATAGTGGGGGGGGACAAGGGAGGTAACTCTGTATCAACTAATTCTCCCTCAGCCTTACTGGTCTTGTATTGAACGGACATGGGTTTATTTGAGGGAGAATTTTATGGCTGGTTGCTCTTCGTGCTTATTTTCCCAATAGGTCTATGAAAGCGTAGAGACCAGTCATAAGGTCAACGAGGAATATATATATATATATATATATATATACACATACATATCATCATCGTTTAACGTCCGCTTTCCATGCTGGCATGGGTTGAACGGTTTGACTAAGGCTCCAATTTGATCTGGCAAGGTTTCTACAGCTGGATGCTCTTCCTAACGCCAACCACTCCAAGAGTGTAGTGGGTGCTTTTTACGTGCCACCAGCACAGGAATCAACCACGTTCGAATGGTGCTTTTACATGCCACCGGCTTCCTGCAGTTTCTGTCACCTAAATTTCCTCATAGAGCATTGATCGACCCTGAGCTAGAATACCAACATTTAGCCAAGTTGGCATACTGTGGGATCAAACCTGAAACTATGTGCTTAAGAAGCAAACTTATCAAAACTATCTTATATTTTTGATTTTCCTGCGAGACAAGATCTGGTTTAATTTTAGTGCTCTTTCCTTGTTTTTAGTGGCAAACATTATTCTTTATGAAATGTCTGAAGCTAGTGGTTGTGAGGTAAGCTTCTTAACCACACAGCCATTCCTGTGCCTGTTTATATATCATCATCATGATCCTCTTAATGTCTTGTTGCCAACCTTCACTTGTATCCAAGCAATAAAATATTTCCCCATAACCAGAAGATTGGAAATGGACGACACTACTTGTATGGCATTAACAATCATTTTATAACTATCACGCGATGTCACAAGGAGACACAATCACACACAATAGATGTTAAATGATGATGATGATATACGTGTGTTTGTGTGTGTGTGTGTGTGTGTATATATATATATATATATATATATATATATATATATATATATGCATATATATATATATATATATACACACACACACACATAATGAACTTCTTTCAGTTTCTGCCTAATAAATTCACTCACAGGGTTTTGGTCAGCCCAGGGTTATTGTAGAAGACACTTGCCCATGGTGCCACGCAGTGGGACTGAACCCGGAACCATGTGGTTGTGGTTGGGAGATGGACTTTGTTGAGGTAGATTTTCTACTGTCAGATGCCCTTCCTGTTGCTAATCCTCACCCATTTCCAAGCAAGGTAATATTTCCCCATAGCTGGGTGTGTTTTCACACACGCACACCTGTGTGTTTTTGTGTGTGTGCATTTATTTTGTTAAATGTTTCTATAACAACAATAATATTTAATCTGTATTCATATTCTTTCCACAGTGGGTTGGAGAAAAACAACATGAATTACAAGTGAACTCTATGCAGTTGTTATATTACCAGGCACCAATTTCAACATTGATGCTCCTTTTCATAATTCCATTCTTTGAACCAGTTTTCAGTTATTTATTACCACCTTGGAATCTGCATGCAGCAGTATGTATTTGCATTTTATTTCTTAAGCTTTATTTTATAACGAATTTGAGCCCAGCCCAGCTCATGCAAATATGAAAGAAAATGGATTTAATATGATGATATATATATATATATAGGCACAAGTAGAGATGTCACTAAGGTGATTGAGAGTGCTAGTCAGCACCAACATTGCTAGAAATAAGAGTCAGATCAACTCTTAGCAACAGGAAGCACTTTTTTAATGACTGACAAGTTAGACAAGCTTCCTACAGCAAGCGAGACAGAGCCATATCATTGATGATTTTGGATTTTTATATATATATATATATATATATATATATACACATATATATTTCATTGTCATCATCATTTTAACGTCCACTTTTTCCATATTTGCAGGTTCAGACAGAAGTCATTGAGGTAGATTTTCTTTCAGATGCTTAGAAGACTTGCTAGAAGTGGTTGATAGCATCTGCTACCTCAATAACCTAATAGGTAGGAGATGAGTGTTGGGAAATTGTAGTAAGTAGGATAATGGCATAGTGAAAAAAGTTGAGGGAGCTGTTATTCTCTGTTGGCAGCAAAAGAATCCTCTCTAGAAGTGAATAGCAGATTGTATGATGTTTTATACAAAGGCTGGGAAAAAATAAGTTATGTTCTACGAGAAGAATTGGCTGTTGTGTGCAAGGGAGATAACTGCACTGATATAGACATGCACATGAGGGATGGCTGCAGAATTGCTAAGTAAACCAAGTAGAAAGAACTTGGAAGAGGAACAAATGTTGAATTTCACAAAGGCGTAAGGTACCATGCAAGCATGGAAAAATGAGGTGAAATGATAAGGATTGAGTACTGTGTCTACTATCTTTTATAACTAGAGCCTTCCATTAGCAAAGCCTGAAGCTGTTTCCTCATTCTACAAAAGAATAAATAGCAGCAAAATGAATAGTTTTTGTAGAAACTGAGATGCAGTTATAATCCGACAAAGATTAAAGATTTCAATGACGAAGGGTTCATTGCTTATGTAAATGGCTTTTACCATACTGGCTAAGACACCATTAATTGTTTTTGTAATATTGTGATATATAAGAAAAAATAATTGTTAGAGCTTTATAATTTCTTTAAAATGTTATACAATTATTATCATGTGTGCACCCCTTGGTGATTAATTCTATGCTTCTTTATAGATTACCATAATCTCAGTAGAAAGCCAGTATTGGATACTTTGCTTGTGAAATCTACAAGTACTGCTTTGGGCTTAACCTCAAAATTATTTTAGAGGAAGTTTGTATTTTCTTTTACAACATTCATTTACATTATGTTGTCTTACATAATATTCTTTTCTATTTTCAGGGGATTGTTACATTGTCTAGTATTGTAGCATTTTTAATCAATTTGACTATTTATTGGATCATTGGCAACACATCACCTGTTACGTATCCTTCACTTTGACTTGTTTACTTGATCATGACATTTTCATACAAATTATTTTACTTCTTTTTTTTTTTGTGCTGGTATTGCTTAGCTGAGTATGTTTCTGTGCAGCTCTTTGCTACTTGTTGCAGTTCTTCATATGGCTCACACAGCAACAGAGAAAACTGCCAGTCTTTGTTGTGAATGTTATGGTTTTTACATGTAATAAAGTGCTTCTGTGATTTATAAGAAATTAATTCAAATTCTGCAAATGCCAACTTAGCATTTCATCCTTTGATGTTTGAGGGGAGAAAAAAATTAAACATATAATGTGATTGATTTAGTCAACAGCATCACTTCCAATAGCTGAGTGAGTACCAAATATATTCTGAGTTCATATCCAGTGGGAGATTGACTTTGCCTTTCGTTCTTCTTGGTGGTTCAATAAAAGAAACATCAGGCATGAACCGACTGGTGTTGGTTCACTCAGTAATGCCTCCAGTCTAATTTGGCATGGTTTCTATGGTTGGATGCCCTTCCTAATGCCAACCATTTTACTGTATATGCTGGGTACTTTTATATGGCACTGCACAAGCACTTTTATGTGGTGCCACGGGTGCTTTTACATGGCACCACTCAGGCACTTTTATGTGGCACCACGCAGGCGCCTTTATGTGACCCTGCATGAGTGCTTTACACCACCATTCTAAGTTTAAATACCTCTGAGATTTATTTTGTTTATTGTTCTTCTGGATAAATAGCAATAAGAGTAAGTGATGTCAAAATTGATCGGTAAAACATCAGATGTAATATCTCTCAGTATTTAGTTTCTGCTATTTACATTGTGAGTTCAAATCATGTTGGGATCGATTTTACCTCTCAACCATCCAATATTGATTTAATTGACTAAAACTTCCTTCAAAATTCATTGCAATGTGGCAGTGGAAGAAATTATCATTACCATCATCATCACTAATTATTATTATTATTACTTCACAGTTACCGAAAAAGTGAGAATAGGGTAAGAGGCAAGTGCAGATGAATATAGGACAAAGTACATTGTGATTTTTAGGTGCATCTCAACTTGTTATCCTTCTATAACTAACTTCACAATCTCAAAGGATTCACCTTGCAAACAATTTCAGATGTGTTATCTACCAACATACCATTTGGTTTAACATTTCCATCTGGTCCTCAGATGCCTCTTACAGACTCCCATTCACATTTTCCCCTGAGATGCTTGGGTTAGTAGTCAGCTACATTAATCCCATCTGTCTCACTTGGCTTACAAAAGTCATGACCTCCATTCCTCTGACATATTGAAAAAAATTGTGTGACATTCTTTTAATACTATTTAAAGCAATTTCATTAATGATGGCAATAGTTTTTCCCTTCTACATTTCTAAAAGCCAGTAAAAATTTTAAACTTTGTACATTGTTCTATTTTTGCAAATTTTTCTTTTTCTTTTCTTAACTGACCTTCAGCTATAATATGGTGGGCCACCTGAAATTCTGTCTGATTCTTTTTGGTGCTTATCTGTTCTTTAATGAATCATTACATTTTCTTCAGCTCTTGGGAATTTTAATCACTCTTTCTGGTAAGTTCAGAATATCTTGTCACAATTTTTTGTTGAAAACAAATTTTTTATGGATTTTATTCAATTTGTTGCTGTATTCATACATACATGCATGTAGGTATGGAGGTAATAAAATAGCTGAAGCCAGTACAGTAACAATCTTACAATAACAGTAAGATTGATTGTTGTCTTGTCCTAATGTGAAAAATCCTTTTTATCATTAAGATGATAGGTAGTAGAAATGGAAATGTGCTGAACTTGTGGTTTTTGTTTGAGTTCAAATCCTACTAAGGCTGACTTTGCCTTTTATCCCACTGGCTTGATGAATAAATACCAAATACATAAACATACATGTATATATCATCATCATCATCATCATCGTTTAACGTCCGCTTTCCATGCTAGCATGGGTTGGACGATTTGACTGAGGACTGGTGAAACCGGATGGCAACACCAGGCTCCAGTCTGATTTGGCAGAGTTTCTACAGCTGGATGCCCTTCCTAACGCCAACCACTCAGAGAGTGTAGTGGGTGCTTTTACGTGTCACCCGCACGAAAACGGCCACGCTCGAAATGGTGTCTTTTATGTGCC
>NC_068991.1:40770487-40781177 GCF_001194135.2 Octopus bimaculoides | reverse complement strand
AATAGGGGACTGAGGACGGAACCTTGGTGGACCCCTACCTCTACCCGGAATTCATTGCTGTACTCATTTCCAACCCTCACCTTACTGGCAGCATCTCTGTACATGGCTCGCACAGCTCTCACTAGCCATTCTTCTATCCCAAGTTTCCTCATTGACCACCAGATAAGGGATCGGGGGACCCTGTCAAAGGCTTTCTCCATGTCAACGAAAGCCAGGTACAGAGGTTTATCCTTAGCTAGGTATTTCTCTTGCAACTGTCTCACTAGAAATAAGGCATCAGTAGTGCTTTTACCTGGCACGAACCCAAACTGCATCTCATCTAAATTGATTCGCTCCCTAATTAGTTGGGCTATGACCCTCTCTGTAACTTGTAGTGTATATAAGTAATCAGCTCTGAGAAATCACCATTTTAATGTTTAAAATGTTTGTTGTTAACGTCTCCAGATTTTCAAAACCAGCCCCCATAAAGATGGGGTGGAGTGGAATTCTGAGATTTAAAAAGACTCAACAGATGAGTGGAATTGTGTCAGTGATCAGGTCATAGATGTTTGATGAAAATTTTAACACCTCAAAATTTAGCTAAAAGTGAATATGATAGTGTTTGTGAGTTATGTGGATTAAAATGGCTCTCTCAATATAATTGCTATCTATGAAATAGTTAAATATTTCTGCAAATTCTGATACTTTAGTATGACTTATTAGGTAGATGTTTTTAGAGCAGGATGATCTTAACCAGTAAGAGTTGAGTCAGTTTTTTAGCTTTAAAAATTGAAACAAAAAAAGTAAAGTGTCTTCTTAAAAGCACAATAAATTGACCTATCCCTAATGCGTTACTGTGGTCTGCAATCTGTACCAATAATAAGAAATTATAAGTGTTTTTAAGAATTGAAAACTTGGAAAGATTGATAACTATCAGCTTTATTACTAATGCATAGTTCTTTTAATGTAATTTCTCTCTTTCTTTCAGGTATTGTTCTTTACACGCACATAAAGATGGCAGATCAAAAGACAAAGAATACGTTACCACTACAGACAAATGTCAGTGAAAAAGACCCTAACTCTGTCATTTCATAGCATATTCCATCAACCCTGTACAGTAAGATTTCGTTGTGTGTACACCATTTGAATATGTTCATTGTCTCTTTGTTCAGGTTCTATTTTAGGCAGCATTCAGGAAAAACAATCTCTTTCTCAGCTATATTTTCTAACTTTACTATTTTTTAAATTATTATTAAATAAGTCTTCAGTAGTTGTTTTTGAACAAGCCTATAGCTTGGAAGTAGTTACTCACACATAAATCCTAGTATTGGTATGTGCTGAACATCAATGTTTGGTCAGGATTATAGTTATGACCATCTTGTCTTGTTGCACTTGAGAACTTCAGAGAATTGTCGCTAATTTTAAAAATGGTAGGATGTTTGTTGAGGAAGTATTTGCTGGCTCATTAATTTTAGTCTTGCTGGATTATTAAGGTTACTTAATACTCTTGACTTTTTTTTACTTTTAAACCCATTGACTTGAGACTACACTAAGAGGTTTGGCACTTATTTTATAACAACTCTGGTATGAGAATTACATTAGCTACAAGTTCCTAATGGAATTCAATCTTGATTACCAATCTTGTTGCTTAAAGGACTGACATTGGGAGGAGTTCAAAAACAGATCCTTTACTCACTGAATTCTAACCTAGTACTTTTGGTTTCACAATCCATTTCCTTCAACTAATTTCCTCACTGCCCATCAGAACATTCAAACATGTCAAAGAGAGAGGAACTCAACCTCCTAGAAATAGCAACCAAATCTCCCTCAAATTACACCCTATTACTTAAAAAATAGGAAGGATATAGATAATTTAGTCCTAGATATCCCTAAAAACAGGATGGGCACAGCTGGAATGATAGGTTTGCTTGAACAGGTCTAACCTGGAGATAAACAGTTACAATGATGTTAAAGGCTTTTCTCAGTTATTCTTTTATTCTTTAAAAAGACGTTTCACACAAAAAAAGAAAAACCCTGTGATTATCTCCCTGAAGAATAACATCAGTGGTTCTCTTTGGTGCATGGGGTGCAATATGATTGAAGTGGAGGGTGGGGACAGACAAATTGCTGATCAGAATTAAGATGGTTTTGAGCTTTTTTCAACACCTTACAAAAGTAAGGTGTTGAAAAAAGAGAATTATATGGATGCAATCTATTTTGTTTTCTCATAAATAATGGTGGTGTGGCAGGGGGGCAAAATTTTTTTTACTAATATTTGATGAGGATGGAATCTAGTTTGAGAGCCATTGACAGACAATTCCTTACGCCAATGCAAATCTATTTCTTATTTTATCCAACATCTTTCTTATACTAAATTTATCCTGACTCTATTAGATTCGTGACTTGAATTCCAATTTTGAATTATATGGAAATTGCTCTTTCTTTTGTGCATCTTGCTTATTTTTCTAGCACTGATTGATGACATAGTCTTTGGTCAGCCTTGATTATGCTGTGATGCTAGTCATTGAGAAAAACAGCAACTTTTAAGCACTATCTGTGTTAGTAAACAAGTGATTTTTGCAATACTAACCCGTGTGCTTTTGATGTATTAGTAGTTCTAAGTAAATCAAACAGTAACAGTTGTGAGAACCATTAAAAGTGAAACACGGTTAAATGTATGCAAAATAGGAAGTCTATAACATTCATGCATAATACATATTTGACCCATTATATATGTGTCTCCATTTTAAACAAAGTTATTTTCAACTCAATTTCTAAACTTACATAATACAATACAAAAAAAACAAAAACATTTCAAGAGGAATAAGTTATGTAATTAATAAGAATAGTAATATTGTAAGAGTACATTCTTACCACAAAAGATGTTGATTACTGTGTGAGGGTGGTAGAGGAATGAGTGTTACTAGGAGGATGAGGTTCAATATTTACTATTTTATAGTTTATCATCACAAACTTGACAGGTGAAAATCTTCAGCAATTTTGTTTGTTTATGATGCATCAGCTCTTTGTACACCTTAGTATAGGAACTGAGCTCATTGTAAACTCTTTCTGTAATGTTTGTTATGTTCATAATTAGGAGCATTATCAGCAAAAACCTGCAGACCATCCTCTATAATTTAAGTGGTGTACAAGGAACTTCTGTTGTCTCGTTTGTATTCTCAGCTTGTTCTTTTTCTAACAGCATCAGCTTCTTGTTAAATAAACTTTCTCTCTGGGACACTAGC
The DNA here is from genome assembly GCF_001194135.2 of Octopus bimaculoides. NCBI lineage: Eukaryota > Metazoa > Mollusca > Cephalopoda > Octopoda > Octopodidae > Octopus > Octopus bimaculoides. Next base: position 40,777,953 of record NC_068991.1, on the reverse strand, counting down.
AACTCATTTACATCATTCTATATGACTTCTTCAAATCCTACACAGTTTTCCTGGTGAGTTTTGTTTAACAAAGCAAGCCTTGAATATATGATAGAAATGGTAAGGCTGATGACCTAGACTGGATTATGGAAACCTTAATCCATAAACTTCATCATGCTTGGCCTCTTCAAGACATGTAACCAATTACATTGATGTCAGAAATCCTCTCTGATTTCGCATTGCCATTCCTGCATTCATTTTTAATTTCAATTTCTTGATCAGCTTGTCTCACATTTTGCATTGTCATTTTTTCTTGTCTTTATTTTCTGGTCCTCTGATAGCATTCAGAAACACTAGAATCATTGTACATTACTTTATATGATAAATCATGCACTAAATTCAAAAACTATTTTCTAATTATTTATGTCTTATTATATAGCTAATAGCAAAAATAAAAATTAAGCATTTTTTTATTTTCTGTTTTGTTTTTAGCCCATGAAAAACTGATATCAAAGCCCTTAAAATATCTGTGTTAACTAGTTTGCTTAGCTGGTGGAGGTAAACACAGTAATTTACAACTACATATACAAGAACATAGGAACTACTAAAAATGTTGACTTTTTCAAGGAAGTAAATTTGGTGGACTCAGACTTAAGCCTGTGATTTTTTTTCAACGAGACACCTCAATTTCCACAATAAAATTAACTCTTTCTAACAATACTTCAACTAATCCATGAAATACATTTTTTATTAATCAAATACTACCAAAAATATTTACTCATATTAAAATATGTCAATCCAGAATTGGTTATATGTGATGGCACGTGGCTCAGTGGTTAGAGTATCAGGCTCACAATCATGTGGTAATGAGTTTGATTCCTGGATTGAGCTGCGTGTTGTGTTCTTGTGCAAGACACTTTATTTCACATTGCTTCAGTTCACTCAGCTGTAGAAATGGCTCATGATGTCGCTGGCATCAAGTTGTACTGGCCTTTGACTTTCCATTGGATAACATTGGTGGTATGAGGAGGCGAGGCTGGTATGCATGGACGACGGCTGGTCTTCCATAAACAACTTTGACCAGACTTATACCTTGGAAAGGAACATCTAGGTGCGATCCCATGGTCATTCATAACCAAAAAGGGTCTTGAAAGTGTAAAATAGCATGTCGTGCCTATACTCTGCAGGTTTCTTTAGCATCGAGTGAGTAATCTTTCTTTGACTAAGACAATACTTGAACAAGTACTATGGACATGGCAATTGTGAATTCAATAACCCTAAGCGATAGTTGGAATTTTCCTCTTCATTTTTTTTTTATGAATTAGACTAGGAAGGAGGGGCAGGACCTGTTACCTTTATTTTTATAGGCCCTCCCAGACTAGTGAGACTGATGCAGCTGATGTGCAGTTTGAACATCTGTAAGCTGATATCTGCAAGAAAAATGCGGATGAGTAAAGAAATCCTTAAAGGAAAATTGCAAAGCATTTTGTGTGGTATGTAGAGCTCATTGAACTCATTCCTCACAAAAGTTTTCCTATCAGATTTCAAATTCAACACAGCAAACTAATGAAGCACACATCCATTTTACTGTGTTCCCATAGCTTTATGTGGTACATTGTATGTTGATATGCTACCAATATACAGCTTAATTGATCAACACATTGAGAGTTAATACTTTTATCAAAGATACAGAAATCTGTAGTATACAAGGAGTCAAGAGACCGTATTTTTGTAACTATTATCCACTTAGACACTGTATCTGTTATACATTATAAATATCTGCAGGTATATTTTATCTTTTACTTGTTTCAGTCATTAGACTGCAGTCATGCTGGGGCACCATCTTGAAGAATTTTTTAGTCAAATGAATCAACCCCAGTATTATTTTTTTTTAAAGCCTGGTACTTATTCTATTGGTCTATTTTGCCAAATCACTAAGTTACTGGGATGTAAATGTGCCAATACCAGTTTTCAAGTAGAGAGACGGGGTGGGACAAACACAATGGGCTACTTTAAGTTTCTGCTTATCAAATCCATTCAGAAGGCTTTGGTCAGCCCAAGGCTACAGCAGAAGACACCCAAGGTGCCATGGATTGGGACTGAACCTGGAATCATGGTTGGAAAACAAACTTCTTACAACACAGCCATGCCAAACAACAAAATACAATTGTGACACATAATTTGAGTTAAAGAAAGGTCTTAGAGAAAATGGACATTGTAAAAAAGTATGAATTATTTGCTTAAAGGTGCAGAGAACTGAATATGGTATTTACACCAGAGCCTCACTGCTCTGAATTCAATTCTCACAAGAATCAGATTGTAATAATTGTCTGTCAGGTCAGATGTGGGGAATGTGCCATTGCAATATGTTGCTGTTGGTAAATTCTCAGATCCTCCTTGGATCCTCACTCAGTCTGCATCTGCACAATTAATTAATAACACGTTTTTACTTTGTAAAACTGGCCATGTCAAAAGGTATCAATTTTAAATTGTAATTGCTGTGTAATTAACCATTTTTTTTTTTTTTGTAACCTAGTAATTTGGAAATTGGCTTTTATTGATTAAAAGGTATGCAGGGATTTATGTTGATGAGAAACTTGCTTAAACAACTTCTCTCAAAATCTTTTCGCAAGTATGCAGATGTAAATTAACATAACTAACAAATCTATAACTTCTTGTATCACAAGGAATATCAGAATCACACTTTTGTAGCTTATGCTTTCAATGCAATACCATATAGTATTAAGTGTTGACATTTTTGACAATTGAGACCCTTTTCATTGCTCTACTCTTCTATTGCCTGTAAAATTTTTCTTACATACTTGCTATAGGACAAAAATTATTAGCTCAGTTCTTGAGGATTGGAAAATATTTTTCACTTATATGTTTCATAAGGTGATGCTCTGTTTAAAATAATAGTTTTCATTTTGGTAAATTTGTTTTATCAATACACAAGGTTTTTTATATGTAACTTCAAGGATTAAAATGAAATTTCCAATTATGTTTTTGCCTTATGAAGAAAAATATTTAATTTCCTCACAAATGCAGTTAATAGATATAAGGAATTATAAATTCAAAAGACATGTGCTGCAATTAAGCAAGTGATCTGGACATTATTTTGATTGCTGAATTAGATATATAGAATTCCTAAAAATAAATAATTTTCTATGTTCGATAATATTTCTCAATGTAATTTTATGAAAGATTTGCTTACTTTTCTCATTTAGTTCAGTAACTAAACTTTTGTTATTTTGATACTAAAGTGGGATTGTTTTTTTCTGCATTTTTCTTTTTTTTCTTTTATGGTCAGTATTGATGGAATGATTTTTGGTATATTTTATCTAATTGTCTTACAGAGAGAGCATACTCTTCTCCATGTGATACTACTTTTTTTTTTACATTTATCTGTATCCTTTATAAGTTTATAAAAATAATCATTAAGAATCACCTCTTATAATGAGGTGATGCTGTTAAGAGATGATTTTACAATCTTATTAACAAAAGGGTAGCATGAAAATTTCTCTGCTTCATATGTGTACAGAATTACAAGCATTCATTAAGTACAGTAAAAAAAACAAAAAGAGCTGACTTTTTTGTTGACACCCACTTCTGAAAATGTTCAAATCATCACCATGATGTGCCTTCGTTGTAACTATTTTCCATTTTTAAACTTTGTTTGCACTTAACTCTGCTTCTCATTATTTGCACATTTTTTCTCTCTCTCTCTAAATAAGCCTATTACAATTAATTGACTCAAGAAGTAGATGCCTAAATTCATACAAAGCCAACCATCCATATACATACATAAATCAATAAAAGAAAAATGTATATATAAACACACAAATTATTTTATACAATTTACAAGCCTTAAATCTATATAAAATACTAAGATTAATTCAATCAACTTTTCCCATCTTTTGCAGATATTTTCCTTGCATGTCTAGTCAAAGGATTGTAAAAAAAAAAAAAAAAGCAAGGCAATTACTATAAAACAAAGCTGGTTTTCTCCTACTTTAGAAATAGTGTCATGTGTCTATTGTAATAGAACAAATTGAAAATGAAGGGGATACAGAAACAAGTATTGAAGAAATATTTCTTTGTTTGGTTTGGGACAATCTGATACAATCAGTCCTTTCTGCCTCATTATTATGGCCTTTTGTAATGTAGTCTATATTGATTTAAAGTCCATATAATCAGTTTTGTTTTTTATGATTATGAAAAAATGGCCACCATGAAGTACAGCTGTTTTTATTTTTAAAATATCAACTTGAATGTGCTAGCTTTGTGTGATTTTAGTTGTCTACATTCCTGTAGCACTTTTATTCTTTTACATATATTCTATTCCTGGAATACACTCACTTTCTCAAGCCCCTTATTTTCAACACACCAATCTCATTCATCCTATTTACTTAGTTTTCTTTGTTTCTTCTGTTATAAATTATGCTAACTGAAAACAAAATTCATTAGTATTAAACATTGCCTTATATTCTAGGACTGGTTTCACTCTTCTGGACTGAGGCATCACTTTCAAGACTTCTAATTGATTATATTGATTTAGTACTTTATTAGCTATTCCATATATCAACTAGACCCATGAAACAGAAGAGCTCTTCATAAGAACCTCTCACTATAATAAAATATACACTATGTAATTGTATAATGAGTCCTCATTTGAACTATGGTCTTCTCAGATCTATACTGGCCATATGCCCATAATTAGAGAGTGATAACATAACTCTAATAACTGAATGCCATAGGGTATTTTGGTACTATGATTTATCAGCATCCCTTCTGTGCAGTTTTTGTCTATCAAATTTTTACTTCCAAAGTTAGAGTAGAAGACACATACTCAAGATACCATGCAATGGGATTGAATTTGGAACCATATGGTTGTGAAGTGAACTTCTTAACCACATGGCTATGCCTGTATTAATTTTCTTTTTTGTTTTGTTTCATTTTTTTTCTTTCAGCGGTTGAATACATATTTCTGAGAACAGTAACCTAATGAACGTGGAAGCAAACTTTTGAACATATATCTTTGTATTTTTATTTTATGGTGATCATAGATCCAAAACCTAATTCAACTGCTGAATATTTATCAAATGTATTGAAATTCTCTTTGAAAATATAATATCGATGCCTTCATTCTTGTTTTGTATTTATTGGGCAAACACTTGAACTGGACAACTTATTGCATGCATGGGACAATATATTATGATTTCCTTTAGAATAAATTATTAAAAATCAAAGACATAAATTATTGATTCAGCTACATTTCATTTTTGGCATAACTTGTTGCTTATTGATCTTTTTACACAGCTTACATGATATATAACAGTCATGTAGAAAAGATCAAGATCAGCACCTTATACACAATGAACTTCCATCAACTAATTCCATTTACAAGCATTGGTCAGCTGCTGTGCTGTGGGCCTAAACTTAATGTGATCATGAAGCAAAATTCTTAACCACAGTCATGCTTCCACTGGATGACATAAATAGTAGCTAGGTAGTAAAGGAACTATGAATGACTACAAAATTTAGCGGTTCAAAGAAAAGTAGATTATAAATTAACTGTTTTCTTTCATTCATAATCTGTCTAATCCTGCTGTCAAGTCTTGTGTTGTGGAAGAAAAATGTAGCTGAAAGAAGGCATGGCTATGTGGTTGAGAAATTTGTTTTGCAACCACATAATTTAGGGTCCAGTCCAGCCATATATCTTCTCTACTGCAAACACTTGTTTCTTTCCCACCATCATACTCTAACCTCTTATCATCTTTACTAACTCCTAAGAAGTTGAAATTTTAGAAATATTACTTCATTTGTGTCTAATATCTATGGTTAAATTTTCATCAACAGCAAAAATATATGAATTTTCATGGGGATTATGGCCTCATTTATGTCCCCTCACTTTCAAACAGATACTGCATTACATGCATAGAATATAATTTCCAAATTTCATCAAGATCCATTTAGTACTTTTGGATCATAAAAAATGACTAAAATTTGAGAGTTAAGCCCCTATTAGAGGGTCTTAGAATCCTCATGAGAAGCGGAAACTTTGGGAATATTTCTCGATTTGTGTCAACTACTTGTGGTTGAAATTTCATCAACATCAGAAATTTAGGATCTATTTTAAAACGGGGGCCACATTTTTCATTAATGTTTTACGTAGTGTTTTTGGTACGGAAAGACTTTCAAACTTCGTATACTTATCTATTTTGTGTTATAGAACAGAAAAATATTTTTGTATTCGAATTTATTCCATGTAAAAAATTGTCTTATTTCGATAATTTCAACCAATCACTGACAAGTATTCAGTTGTTTACATTTACTCCTTTGGCTGATTAAGCGATGTAAAGCGTATTTAATCTCCATACCTTCGTTTTATTTGCTTTTTTCATTTTAAATTTGCTTTAACCCTAACCCTAGGGTTTGGGTTAGGGTTAATTGTTTCAGAATCGTTTGTTTATGTAGTCGGCACTTAATGTATATCGGCTGAATGGACGTCAGTGATTGGTTGAAATTACAGAAATACGACAACTTTCACATGGAATAACTTATGGATTTCTATTTTTTTAAAGAAGACTAAGAGAAAAAGATGTTTTATATGACACATTCTACCAGTGTTCCAAGTTTCAAAGTGTTTCGTTAATGAAAAATGTGGCCCCCGTTTTAAAAAAGATCCGAAATTTATGAATTTTCATGAGGGGTTCTGCCAGTTTGAAGTCAACTCAAATTCAAACCAAATATACTGCATTATACCCTCCCTTATGCATTGAATCTAAGTCCAAAATATAAGGATCCATTCAGTAATTTTGGTCCATGAAAATGTATGAAGCATACAGCATTACCCTTCTCCCTACACTTGGCTTTTGTGTTTCAAATTTCATTAGGTTTGGTGCAGTAGTTTTCGAATCTATAAGTAATACACGAACACACAAAGACATTGACTTATATATAATAGATATAAATATGCACATATACATACATGTATATATGTGTATGTATTATATATGTACACAGAAAGATAGAGTGATAGATACAATTGAGTGGGCAAACAAAAATATGAGACACTGCCTTGAAGAACTTTTTGTCAAATGAATTGACCCCAGTGCTTTATTTATTTATATATATATATTCCTACTGAATATCCGGGGCCTATTACGAACAGGCGGCAAAGACAAGTTCCTATATTTGAAAGACCTAGTAACATGCAATCAAGCAATATGCATGGTGCTTACCGAAACGCATCTAACACCTAATATAGCAGATGCGGAGATAAATATACCAGAGTATGCCGTACTCCGAACAGACAGAAGGGATAGAAGTCATGGGGGAGTTGCAATGTACATCCGAGAAGATGTCACACCCCTACTACTACTATCACACTCAAACTCTGTATGTGATACTTTAATAGTACACATAAAACAAATTGATGTAGTTGTATGCTCAACATACCGAACACCAAATACCGCAAAGCAAGA